>NW_016804523.1:1074294-1089859 GCF_001698545.2 Rhinopithecus bieti
CAGGATGGTCTCGATCTCCTGACCTCATGATCCGCCCATCTCGGCCTCCCAAAGTGCTGGGATTACAGGCTTGAGCCACCGCGCCCGGCCTGCATTTTTAATTCTATGTCTAACCTTCCTAAAAGAGAGAATCCTTTGATGGATCTGGGCAATGTAAACTGAAAAGCTTCTGGTGTTCACCATTCTAGATGCCATTAAGAACACTCACGATTATGGGAAGAGGTAAAAATATCAACATTCATAGGAGTTTGGGAGACTCCCATGGATGACGTTGAGAGGTTCAAGACTTCAGTGGAGGAAGTCACTGCAAAGGTGGTAGAAAGAGTAAGAGAACTAGAATTTGAAAAGGAGCCTGAACATGGGGCTGAATTACTGCAATTTCATGATAAAACTTAAACAGATGAGGAGTTGTTTCTTATGAATGAGCAAAGAAGGTGGTTTCTTGAGATGGAATCTACTCCAGGTAAAGATACCATGAGCACTGTTGAAATGACAACAAAGGATGTAAAATATTACATAAACCTAGTTGAGAAGGCATCACAGCAGGGTTTGAGAGGATTGGCTTCAATTATGAAAGAAGCTCTACTCTGGGTAAAGTGTCATCAAATGGCACTGCATGCTACAGAGAAATCTTTTGTGAAAGGAAGGGTCAATTGATGCAGCAAACTTCATTGTTGTCTTATTTTAAAAAATTACCACAGCCACCCCAATCTTTGGCAACCACCTTGCTGTTCACTCAAGGCAAGACCCTCCACAAAAAGATTTCAATTTGATGTGGGTTTACATAATAGCATTTTTTTAGCAATAGATATTTTTTAATAAGTTACATTTTTGGACATAATGCTATTATTGAACACTTAATAAATATAATTATTACAGTGTAAATATAATTTCTGTATGCACTGGGAAACAAAAATTCCTGTGAATCACTTTTTTGCAATATTTACTTCATTGTAGGGGTCTAGAACTGAATCTGCAATATTTCTAAGGTATGCCTGTATATAAATCCAAGGCATTGTATAACCAACGCAAGTCCTTGTCATTTTGTTCATCAATTCTCATGATACATAACGAACAAATAATTCTCTAAAATCATCCCGAAACTCTCAAATGACCAATTTACATCTGAACATTATGATTGTTGCTATGTGATCAAAGTAAAAGAGAAGGTAGTAGCACATAATCAAATATTTTAAACAAGACTGCCTTCCTAAAATCATCTAGCTTCACAGAGATAGTTCTGGTGAGCTGGTTATTGGAAGGAATTTGAACTTGAAATTTTAATACCGGCTTTGGATTTCTAGTTCACTTTGTGCAGACAAACCAGTCATTTACCTGAGGGTCTCTCAAATTACTTGCCTCTCTACTATCATCATTAACAAGACTGAAGTTCATGCTTTTGTCTATAGAAAGGGATTGCAAAATATTATTTATATTGTTTCCTCTGCCTACTACAGCAAGTGCTCAAGGATTCTCTGGCTATGAATTTCTGCTGAATAGCTGAATGACCAATAGGAAGGGAGATGACAAGCCCATTAAAATTTAGTAGTCAGAAAAAATTGGAAGTATTTGGCAAAACACCAAGGACACCAAAATATTACTATTAAGAATTAAAACAGCATTATTATATAAAAGGGTCTTCTGAAAGAAATTCCTGGTTTTCTTACTCATGTATGTTTGAAACATGGCCTCAGTCTGTTGTCCAGGCTGGAGTGCAGTGGTGTGATTACAGCTCACTGCAGCCTTGAACTTCTGGGCTCAAAGGATCCTACTGCCTCAGCCTCCCCAGTAGCTGGGACTACAGACATAGGCCACCACATTTGGATGATTTTTTATTTTTTGTAGAGATGGGGTCTCATCTCTATGAAAATGTTGCCCAGGCTGGTCTTGAACTCCTGGGCTCAAGCAATCCTCCCACCTCGGCCTCCCCAAGTGCTGGGATCATGGGCTTGAGCCACTGTGCCCAGCCTGGTTTTCTTATTTAAAAAGTATTTTTGAAGCATGTAACTTAAAATAAAAGCAAACAGCTCACCACTTTCGATCTCCTCTTCATTATCATCCTCTAAGATGTTTGCTGGGGAGGCAGATTCTCCAGCTTCCATCATGCTTCTCAAAGCTTCCAGCTGTTCTGTTAGCAAAAACATGCAAAGAGATGGTGACAGATGCTAGGTGACATACAAACCCTAAGCCTTCAGATCAACACTGAGCAGGAGGATATGAAAAGGGAGAGGAAACAGAATGCTCAGGCACCAAGTGCGCCATGTTCCTAAGGTTCAGCAGCGATCTCTCTCTCACCCGTTCCTGGTGGTCTTGACCGTGTAAGAAACCTGCAACAACCACCTTATACACACATGATGAAGAATTGCGGGGTCATGGGTGAAATGACCAAAATTCTGGTCACCAAGTTTGAGAGGAGGTTCAGTCCTTGTCAAGAATTTAAGGCTAGATAACAAAAGCCCATAATTTGGAGAATCTGGCACTGACCAAGGTTTATGAACAGTCATGGGGAACTGACAGAAAATAGGCAGGTTGGCAACAAAACCTCAGGAAAAAACTATTTGCAACTGATTTAACAGGGATTACATCCTACTATGCAAAATAAGACTAATATTTTTCTATAAGTCAGAAAGATAAAGGTAAACGAAATAATAAAAATGGGAAAACATGTAGGGACAAACCACAAATCATATACGCAAGAAACTAGTTATTAAAGACACAAGAAAAACAAAACCCCTAAGGTACCGATTTTTTTCTATGAGTTGGATACACATTTAAAAATGGCCAACAGCCAGCATTAAGGATATTGGTGGGAAACAGGCACTCCTATATATGACTGGTGAAGAGTCTAAGTTGGTAGAACTTTCCTAAAAGAAAGCATAACAAACCATATCACAATATAAAATATGTATATGCTGTGGGTGAATAACTCTAATTGCACCAATTGATTTCAAGGAGAGGGTTGCACAAACATACAAAATAACATTCAAGCATGTTTACAGTAGTGAAAATCCATCAGCTTGGGACTGTTACGTCATGCTATAATAAATGCATACAATTCTATATAATATATGTTAAATTCTATAGAGTGTTTCATACATTAGGATTAAAGTTAGTATGTAGATTTATATCCTGCTGATGTAAGTATACTTACCTGGTTAAATTTTAAAAATTAAAAATCAGTACCATTAATATGATCTCAATTATGTTAAAAATGTGGGTATATACCTAGACATGTACATTATGTACATCTGTCTATAGTATATGAATATGTGTATAATACATGTTAGTGCTGTTACTTTCTTACACTTTTCATTGTCTTGATTTTTCTATGGCATTATTGCTTTTGTAATAAAATAAACTGTCATTAACATAATTTAAAATTTTTCATTTAGAATACTTGGGGGGAAATGCAGTGTAACCATGCCAATATTTGATACCATTAATTCACTGAACTAAGATATACTCTGGAAGAAAATATTTTCAAGGAAATCATCCTGGGAGAATAAAAGGAAACATGACTATATAAAATCATTTGTCTCTAGATCTCTCTATTCACATATATACAGTCACACACTCTTATGTACCTAGTATACCTAGATATGTTTGGAGCACAGGGGCAAACTGAAAAGGGAAACTTATGAGGACTTTAGAGTGTGTAATATTATAAAATGCTGGTTCCTTGTATCCTGAGAAATTCTAAAATGCTTTTACTTTCCTCTCATTTTTCCTTGGGCCCCCTCCAAATTCTGACATATGAATATATAAATATGGTTTTCCTACTGCATGAATTAATTGATGTGGAAATTAAACTTAAATGAAAATGTGGCAATCTTGCTCTGAAAAGTACCTGTAACATCACTCCTACACCCTTCCCCCCAAAATCAGTGGTTTTAAAATAAACTGAATTCTAAACAGCTGAAATGTCCACACGTGTTATACATGGTTCCATTATATATGTGTGTATTTCACTTACTTTTTTCAACTTCAGGTTTCAGCCGCTTGTTTTTTATGAGTATTTTTCTTTTGAGGTCATTGGGGGATGGCAAAGGCCTGCCTGGTTCAAGCTAGAGAGAAACAGAAAGAGCTGAATTAAGGAAGGGCTGTGCTTCTCCAATTCTCTTTCCCAGACCAGGAGGAGCCTGGGAGGCCTGGAAGTGATGCAACCCAACACCCACTAGATGGCAGGCGGCACAGCCTTCCGTTTTCACTCTGCAACCCAAGTTAGCACACTCATTCAGCTTTCCCTTAGACTAGTGCTGCAAACTTGAAATCCACATAGTTTCCAGAGGTGTGCAGAGCTGCTCCAACCTCCCCAGTGGAGCAGGGGTCTGGCCCAGGATGTGCGGGGGAGGGGTTCCTGCTCCCCTGAGGGCTTTGGACCTTTTAAGTATCTGGTAAAGTGCAAGGGACAATTGACAGCTGGGGTCAGAATTGGCTTTCCCAAGTTAAGAGGCCCCCCTAGATCCCCCCAAGGGTCAGGTTTATAGTAAACCTGTCTGCTCAGTAGGCTGACCCAACCCTCAACACTTAAGATTGTGGTTTTGTGGGTTTGATAAGGGAATCAAGAAGAGAGTTGTTCCAATTCCTGGAATCTGAACTTGACTATAGCATCATTTGCTTAGATTCATATATGCAAAGGAGGTGTCCATGTATGCTATCACCTCTGATCTACAGAACCGTCCTGTATCTAGTCATCCATTTCCCATTCCTCCACCCATCTCTCCATATGCCCACCCACACACCCTTCCACCCATCCATTCATTTTCAAAACTTGCTTTTATACTACTTATTATATGTAAGGCATTGTGCACTCATATGTCTGTCTCGCCTCCAATAAAACCCTTTGTTGAAATGCTGTCTCCTTCCAGCAGCCTGGTGTAAGGAAGATCACTGGCCCATTCCCCAGTGACCTCTCTTGTACCAGGACACCTCCAACAAATAAAGCATCATAGGCCACTTTCTTGTCTAGTTATGTGTTCATGTTTGTGTCCTCCTCCCACTCCCAAGGTAGAAAGCTCTTTAGCTCCAGGAGCAGGTCTTATTCCCATTTATATTACCTATGCTTCCCAAAACACCTGTCCTGTATTCAAAAGAGAACAGGGTCTAGAGGCAGGGAACATAAGGCCTATTCATGCTGACTTCCTAGAACTAAATCAAATGGAAACACTTCAGCTATGATGGGAAATATCCTCTCCATTTACATGGGATGTACACTGAGTAAATGAGTTTATAACTTTATTTCATCCTGTTCACTTACATAGGGCAGACACCAAGTAACCAATGGAAACTTCTAGAGGTATTTAAACCCCAGAAAATTCTGTGACGAGGCTCTTGAGCCCCTCTGCTCAGGCCCCTCCCACCCTGTGG
The DNA here is from genome assembly GCF_001698545.2 of Rhinopithecus bieti. NCBI lineage: Eukaryota > Metazoa > Chordata > Mammalia > Primates > Cercopithecidae > Rhinopithecus > Rhinopithecus bieti. Next base: position 1,079,662 of record NW_016804523.1, read on the forward strand.
AGTGTACTTTCATTTTCAATAAACCTCTGCTTTTGTTGCTTCATTCTTTCCTTGCTTTGTTTGTGCATTTTGCCCAATTCTTTGTTCAAGATGCCAAGAACCTGGACACCAGCTGGAAAGAATATGTGCACATCACTTCACTAAGAATACAGTGATCTTTCCACAAAAGCAATCACCTTAACCCAATAAGGAAAATAAACAAAGGGCCTAGGTAAAAATAAATAAATAAAATAAATCAGAGCTGTTTCTTGTTTGGGTTCCCTTAGAAACAGCCTCAGAGAAAAGTATTATTGCACTGGGTCATCTACTTGGAAGGAAACTCCAACAGAGGTGTGGGGAAGTGAGAAAAAGAAGACAGGCGGCCCATCAAGGGTGTGTTACCAAGCAAGTTATCACTGCAGCCAGCTGGAGCACGATTCTGCTGGGAAACCCTGGGAGGCAGAGAAGAGCAGGTGCTCAGGGTTATCCCACCTCAGGAGGGATGAAGCATGGGAGAGGGATGATAATTTCCTGGCACTGCTGGTCTATCTTTCATGTGTGGCAGAGCAGGCTCCAGTGACCAGAGCTCACTCTCAGGCAAGAAGCTGCGGATGTTGGCAGTGGAAAGTCAGGCCAGTGTTCAGGGAAACAGGAAGCACTGTAAGGATATGGGCAGGTCACCTGCAGCAACTGCTTCTGCAAGTTCAAGAGAAGAAGGAAAGGGGGCAAAGGATACAGATATCCTTGTCTCTCATATTTTTTTTCAGTTCCCATAGACATACTTCTGAAAAGAACCTCATTGTTAAACCACCTAAAGTGTTTACATGTAGTACAAAGCACCTTCTTGCTGTCATTTGCTGTGATGTTCTTATGCCACTACCTCAAGCTACCAGGTTTGAGCCCATCAGGTGCTGCTTGTCAATAGCAGGTCTTTCTACTTTGATTTCATTAGCTGCCTTGGCGCTCATAACATCTTGTGACTGTGGATCTTAATCTCTTGGAGGTCACGGATCCTTATAAAAATGTGATTAACTCTCTAGAATGAGTATATACAAAAAAATTGCATGCAATTAGAATGAATTCATAGATCTCATAAAGTCTATCTATGGAGCACAGGTTAATGTTCTTCGCTTTATGAAGAAATTAGCAGGTGTAAAATGAAGTTCAAAATGCATGTGTAACATTGCCCAATGATTTATTTTGGAGTTAGGAACGTGAACTTCAGGATGCCATGACATCAATTCAGGGCACTTTCCACAGCATCAGGCTCCCATGGGTTCTGAATCCTGGGTGCATAGACAGTTCACCTGGAGGGCTTTTAAAACACCATGCTCAGGCCTGACCCTCCATCAATTCAATCAGTCTCCAAGTGGGGCCCTGGCACAGGTGTTTTTAACAGTTTTGCAAGTGATTCTAACATGTAACTGAAGTTGAGAATGACTGACCTGAATCTGGACTCTTGGCTTAGGTGCTTTATGAAATTTTAAGACTGAGATCTGAAAAACCGTAAGACCCAAAGATCCTCCAAATTAAATTGAACCAGATGTTTATTTTGTATCTCTTTACATCCCTCTGAAGCATGATGTAAGCTTTCTGTACCAAAGAATTTAAATAAATATGAAGATCTTTAGCATCAGTCCTCCAGTACTACTTGACCCTTCAGAAAATTTCAAAACAAATCCATTCATGCTAGAAATATGGTTTGCTAAAAATACATACTGGATGTGATTCAAGCGCTTGTTTCAACAGGAGATCCCCAAATAGATCTTCGCAATATTTGGACATCTTGTACTGTTGATATTTGCTGGAGAGAAAAAAAGTGGCATTTGTAAATTCAAACACCCATTAACTGTCCAAGAATAAAAAGCACCCATTCCTAGGCAATTAAGATTCTCACTTGGCAAAATGCACGATTGTCCTCTTAATGCTAATGTGAGATGTACCAAAAACTTTAACTGGTATAATTTTAAAAGACGGAGAAGGAGATTCTGTTCCAAAACTAAGAGCTGGAAAGAAGAATAAAAAATGTCTTTCAAGTTAATCAAGTCTGATTTCAAATATACTGCCACGTCTTCCAACTCAATGGAACTTTAAGGTGTCCCAATCTCTGAACTTTTGTTCGGAACAAGTATTTCTGAAACGCATTAAAATGATTTGGTTTGGTGGGGGCAAGACTGGTTTTCTTTGATTTTTTTATTTATTTTTTTTAATGTTTTTTGCTTTGCGTAAGAGTAGGTGTCCTTGCTGGAGGATTATTTGAACTTGGTACTTCACGAAACAAACTACTCAACTATTTAAAAAGATGTAGAGTGGGAGTGGGCATTAGGGCTTAGGAAACAATACCACACAGAGACTTGAGGCAGAATGGATCATTATACCTGCAGTGATTTTCAAAGGAGAGAATTACAGGATATTCTGATGTGACAAATGCAGTTTCCTTGATGGCTTGAATTACATCCTTTAAAGACAAAAAAAAATGTTAATGAGAGAAAACAGCAAAAAAATTAAAGCACTCAACACTATTCAGAGACTATTAATTGAGTCTTTCAGGAAGTCAGTTCCAGCAATTCAGACCTGGAGCCCCCATCTATCTCGATACCTCTAGAGGTTGAGTTCCCTGTGGTTACAGCCAGGGTGCAGTTAATGGTTAATGACAATTTTTAAGCTATCTTTTACTTCTCCAGAATTATGGTACTATTAACTTACAAGAGATTTCACCTAAGTGGCATGCCAGTTTCCGGCTTGTTAATCTGCCAAGCCAGGAGTTCAGAGTCCACCTTTCTTCTTGAGGAGCAGGTGATCTCTGGCACAGAGGCTCTCACTCCAGACCACTGTATGACTCCTCCCCACCTCCTGCAGAAAACTGTGGGCAGTAACCTAAGGACTGTTGGAGGCTTTTACTGACTTTCCTCTGTGTTTGGAAATCAGTCTTGGGCTACACTTCATTAACTTGATGTAGACCTCTGTGTACTCATGTGACATTTACAGTATCCCTTGTTTCCTATTAGCCTGGTTACAAGGTCGGGGGAAGGGGTTCTGGTCGGTCAAGCAACATGTAAGTGATCCAGTAAAGTGTTCTGGACCCCCCATCTGTAACACAGAGCTTAATTACAGAAAACAACATTTGAAGGATCTAAACATAATCTTCCCTTTTCACTATTCTCCATGAAATAGGAGAGGTCCTGCCTCTGCTTAGCTTGAGAAAGGAAGGTTTCAAACCAGCACTTCTACAACCAGAGCATCGTATTTGTTAAAAATCCCCAAATTCTTAGTGGTTTGTAGCTAATCACAGGGCAAATCTCGTCATTCCGTTAATCAGAAAAATATTTCACAATAGTTATCTAGGCAAATCCATTTGACATGATAAAGCCCAAGGTTAGATAATCTTGAAATATTTTATTGAGGCATTGGTAGTCATTTAGTTATTCTTCCTGGCTGTGCAAATTCATGGCTTCCCACTTGAATATACTTTTGGTATATATCAGGAAGTATTATCTTGAATTCATTGCTGGTCAAAACTCTCCAACATCTTGGCTAAGAGAAATACTATGCATAGCATCTAGACATCTGTGTGTGTGTGTGTGTGTGTGTGTGTGTGTGTGTGTGTGTGTGTTGAGATAGAGTCTCACTCTGTTGCTGAGGCTGGAGAGCAATGGCATGATCTGGGCTCACTGCAACCTCCGCCTCCCGGGTTCAAGCAATTCTCCTGCCTTCGCCTCAGCTGGGATTACAGGTGCTCGCCACCACACCAGCTAATTTTTGTATTTTTAGTAGAGACAGGGTTTTACCATGTTGGCCAGGCTGATCTCAAACTCCTGACGTCAAGTGATCCACCTGCCTCCACCTCCCAAAGTGGTGGGATTACAGGCTTGAGCCACCATGCCCAGTGGCACCTGTGTTGTTGAAAATACCCATGGTGATGTTTCATATGTAGGTGGAGGTGAGAACTGCTGCTCCTGGTGTTGTAATATCTATCCTGAGTTACACCAAACTGACAGACAGCTGTAGCTGACATTTGCCAACCACAGAATTTCATTCTTTTGATTTGTCTAACCTCATTATCTTATTCTCTTATTATTTTATTTATTTATTTATTGAGATGGAGTTTCGCTCTTGTTGCCCAGGCTAGAATGCAACGGTGCAATCTTGGCTCACTGCAACCTCCACCTCTCAGGTTCAAGCGATTCTCCTGCCTCAGTCTCCCAAGTAGCTGGGATTACAGACATGCATCACCATGACTGGCTAATTTTGCATTTTTGTTAGAGACAGCGTTTCTCCATGTTGGTCAGGCTGGTCTCCAACTCCCGACCTCAGGTGATCTGCCCGCCTCAGCTTCCCAAAGTGCTGGGATTACAGGCGTGAGCCACCACCCCCAGCCTGTCTTACTCGTATAGGCCCTATTTACCATCTATTTTATTCCTGTATTCAATTTACTTGTTTATGCCACCTTGAAGTCCTTTAGGAATAATGCAAAGTAAATAAGGAAATAAGTACATAACAAAAGGAGACACTGTTTTTAAGGTAAGTAAAACTAGGTAAACTCTGCCAGAGAAACCTTGTTACATAACATAGTCACCATTTGAAAGCAGGAAAAGTATCATGAAGGGGACATTCAGTGGAAAAGATCTTTGTCTTGACTTTTTCCTCAAGACTGAAAGAAGACAATATGAAGGTACAATGCTTGAGAAAATGAATCATTTGTTTTCTCTTCTCCATCTCCCTATTTCCTGCATTTTTACAGAGTTTGGAAAAGTCTATGTAATTATTTTAAAAGTTACCTTAAAAAGGATATCTGTACACATTGCTTTCCCATGAGTTATTATTGGTTCTTGGTCTTCACCTTTTCCATCCCAGCAGTCAAGTTCAACACATCTAGGGACATAGTGAAGTTACAATATTGAAACTTTACAATAAAATAGTGTGTATACAAATTAAAAGAAAGACATCAAAATAAGTTGTTTTCTTACAGAACAGAAAATTGAATAAGTAACCTGATTATTTCATGGCATATACAGGTAAAAACCACATTATACTCCTCATCTGGTTGGTATTATCAAAAAGGGATTGTCTGAGTGAGATTAAGAGACTTAAGAAATATAACAAGCATCATGGTTTGGGATGAAATCCTACTTGTGACAAAGCTGCAATAAGGGACAATTTGGGGGCCAGGCGTGGTGAGGCCGAGGCGGGCGGATCACTTGAGGTCAGGAGTTGGAGACCAGCCTGGCCAACATGGCAAAACCCTATCTCTACTAAAAATACAAAAATTAGCCAGGTGTGATGGCTACTTGGGAGGCTGTAATCCCAGCTACCTGGGAAGCTGAGGCATGAGAATTTCTTGAATCCAGGAGCAGAGGTTCCAGTGAGCCGACATCACGCCACTGCACTCCAGCCTGGGCAACAAAGTAAGACTCTGTCTCAATTAAAAACAAAAAACAATTTGGTTGGGGACAACTGGGAAATATGAATGTGGGCTAGGTTTTTGATAACATCAAAATTACTTTTAATTTTGATAGGCTGGATGATGCTACTTTGGCCATTCCAGAAAATGTTTAGTGATTCACACTCAAGTATTCAGAGGAAGTATGCAAATGGAAGTAGTAACACAGTTAATTTCTTTCAACGTATTTCCATATCCAAAAAAATAGTGAGTTAAAAAAAAAGTATTGTTTAATTGATAACCAAGAAAAAAATCATAATGTAACTACATTTCTTATGTTTCACTTTCATTACTTTTGCCATAATTTAAACCTCAAATATTTGCCAGTTTCTATAAAACAAAACTATTTTCAATAATTTCTATTCTCAGAGAACTAAATTTTTAAATTTTAAAAATAAAGCTAATTTACAAATGCCTATAATCAATGGCCAGTTAGCTCAATTGGTTAGAGCATGGCGCTAATAACAAGTACCTATAATCAACAGAAAACTCAACATGACTTCTTACAATATGCATGTTTTCTTTTTTGTGGTTTTGGGGGCATATTTTAAATTTACAGTAAAGAAAAGTCTTTTTACAGTGAAGTCTTTTGGATGACTGTAGATCTTTTGAGGCTGGATCTTACAGGTTTTGCAAATGAACCAGATATGATGTGAAAGAATGAAACAAGTTCAACATGAGCCCAATAGTTTTTCTGGAAGAGATATTGTCCTTCTCTCAAGGTTAGATGACCATGATAATCCATTAAAGGGAATAAACAAATGTCCTTTTCATCCTGATTACTATTTCCTATTTTTCAGAGAAAAGTAAATTAAACTAAAGGGCATCACACACAAAAAGCAAATTGCCATCTTGAGTTCCTCACCTGCAACCAGCCAGGAGAACCTGTCTGTACATTTCTACCGAAGACTTCCCACCAAACTGTCTGCCAGTCAGATAAGTGTTATGGGAAGAACTGATGAAGTAGTGAGCCAGAGGATGGTCCATTTCTTGGTAAAGTTCTAAACGATCTAGGAAGACTGGGGCATTTTCATCTGACATCAGATATCTGCAAAACCCATCACTTGATATAAGGCCTAGGGGGAAAAGAACATCTTAGTAGCACTTGTAGCTCTGAAGATGCACATCTCATGTTTTATTCATTGAAGTTAAGGCAGCTTAAATTTTAAGGGTAAAAACTTCTTCATAGTCTCTTTCCCAAGAACCTTCATCTGTCAGAACTTGAATGAAATAAGAGGGTTGCACACTATAAGTAACATAATGAATTCCACAAACAAGTGGCATTTTGCTTTCACATCCATGATGGCAGATGTACATGGTCCCAAGTTCAGAAACACAGCACTGGGGGGTTATGGTGACCAGGGGTCCACGGGACCTGTATCAAGTTCTGCTCTTGCTACTCACTCCTTTGGCTCCTGGGTCTCAGCTCCTTCTTCTGTCAATTGGGGAAAAAGACTGGCCCTATCTGACTTCCAAGATCATCATAATGGGAAATGAGAACAGATATGAGAGGTGCTCTTTAAAAATGGAAAATGTATTAATTATAAGACATTATTGTTCTCACTGAATTGGAAAAGGGATTTTTCTCGGAGATGATGGTGCTTCTGAATTTAAATAATTCAGTTTTCAATTTTATCTAAAAGTCATGTTATGGGACTGGTGAGAAGAGTATACAGTGGTCATTGAAACGTGGCCCCAAAAGGCACCCTTCATTTCAATCACAGCTTTCTGACATGAGGTAGAGCCCATGTGGTAACGACAGGAGTAACAATCAGTATTTACGCAACGATGGCTGATGCATCGACAGCTTCAACTTTTTGTTTTATTTAAGAACTTGCAAGTTATGAACTGATTTCAAGCTTACAGAAGTGTTCAGATGATAGCATAATGAATAGCCATGGACCTACACTAGTGTGGTCAGACCTCAACATTTTGCCTTATTTGTAAATCAAATTTGATTATTTGATTTAAATTTAAAGTAATACATAATTCTTGATGCCACTGAAGCATCCTGTATACCCCACCTCAATTCCATTCCATACCAGATAGATAACTACTACCCTAGTTTTGGTGTTTACACCCAAAATGGTTTTGCAATCTTACTACATATGCATTTATTCAAACAACAGGTAGTTTGGGCTGTTTTCAATTTTACGTAAAAGCTATCCCACTGTGTGCATTTGCAACTTGCTATTTTTATCTTTATACACCAGTTATACAGGTAGATCTTGTTCATTTATTTTTCACTGAAGGCACAGAAGTCCATATATGAATATATCATAATTTATTATCCATTATTTGGTTGATGGATAGTTAGGTCATTTCTAATTAAAAATGAAAGTAGAAATTTGTATACCTCTCTCCTTGGGCACCTTCATTCATTCTAAAGAGCAAGTACTTTTTTTTTTTTTGAGACAGAGTCTCGCTCTGTCGCCCAGGCTGGAGTGCAGTGGCCGGATCTCAGCTCACTGCAAGCTCCGCCTTCCGGGTTTACGTCATTCTCTCACCTCAGCCTCCCGAGTAGCTGGGACTACAGGCGCCCGCCACCACGCCCGGCTAGTTTTTTTTTTTTTTGTATTTTTTTAGCAGAGACGGGGTTTCACCGTGTTAGCCAGGATGGTCTCGATCTCCTGACCTAGTGATCCGCCCGTCTCGGCCTCCCAAAGTGCTGGGATTACAGGCTTGAGCCACCGCGCCCGGCCAAGAGCAAGTACTTTTAGAGGCACCAGGATAGATGCAGTGATAGAAGAAACAGGTAAGCCCTGCCTTCATGAAACTCTCATATTATGAGTGACAGAAACAAATAAGTAAACAAATAACTATAATGTCAAAGAAATACTAGAAGGACAGAAAAAGCAGGAAGGAAGGTGATAAAGCATGACAGGATGCCGTGTTAAATATGGGCCAGTGAAAGCACTTCTGAGGTCAAGTACATGTGTGAGGAGCAAGCCACACGCACACCCAGGAAACACCAGTCCAGGGAGAAGGATCAGCAAGTGCAAAGACCTTGATGCAGGTGTGTGCATGCCAACATCATTCAATGACCGCAAGACAGAGCAAGTGACCAAGGAAAAATGTAGCTTGAAATAAGGTTGGAGATGGAGCCAAAGGCTATATCAGTTGGGCTTTGGTCCTCACTAAGTGCTTTAGATTTTATTCTAAATGTGTTGGGAAGCCTTTGGAGGGCTTCGAAGGGTGGAATAACATGATTAGATTTGGTTTTAAAAGATTTACTCTGGCTGCTGTGTGGAGCATAAATTGTAGGGCACTGAGTAGGAAGGAGAAGGCGTTGCCTGGAGAGGGATGATGAAGGCTTGGATAGTCGGTGATGCTGGAGATAGTGAGAAGTGATTTATTTAGGATTTCTTTTGAGGCTGGATCTTACAGGTTTTGCAAATGAACCAGACATGATGTGAAAGAATGAAACAAGTTCAACATGAGCCCAGTGGTTTTGACTGGGTAAATAATGGTACTATTTTATAGGCTTCGAAAGGAACAGATCTAGGGGTAGGAAGGATCAAAATATGTTGTATATATACATTGGAAATGCCCATTCAGCATCCAAATGGAGAGTTCTACTACAGGTCTGTAGTGTAAGCTGGAGGTTAGGATTGGAGAGTTTAATAGAAGAAATGTAAAGCCATTGGCTTGGATGAGCTCAGGTACACAGTGAGTAGAGATGGAGCAGAGATCTGAGAACTGTGCCGCTCTGGCATCCAGAGTTTGGGAAATGTATGAGAGATTCTCTAGGGTACATACCTAGCAGTGAAAATGCTGGGCTGTATAAGATATAAGAGGCATATTTTCCAGTTTATAAACTATTGCCAAAAATATTCCCCAAGATGGTTGTACCAATGTAGGGTCTTACCAGAAGTTTATAAGAATGGCTTTGTACTGCATTCTCACCCACACTTGAAAATGACAGACATTAAAATTTCCATCACTTGTGAAATGGTCAAGCTACCCTTTTTGATGTGTCAATGGTCACTTCACAGTCCTTTAAAACTTAGAAGGAATTTGGAAATAAACAAGGACACACCTCAGTCATGACATTTATCACACTGCCACAGAATTGCTGAATCACTTGTCTTTCTCCTTGAACAGATGGCAACTACCTTCAAGGTTGGGGACATTTCTTATTGTTTTGAATTCCTAGCATCTGGCACAGTGCTTGGCACCCAGTCAGCTCTCTACGAACTTCAAAGAATGAAGGTAGGGAAGGGAAACACTAACCAAATTACTGCATGATGCCCACCACCTTACAAGAAGGGAAAATGAGGCCCCAGGAGGCTAGTTCCTAGCTCAAGGTCACAGGGATGTGACAAGAATCGTATTACCTCCTGCCACTGCAAAGTGTTAGATTTTCTACCAAGTTGTACCACGCTTTGCTGTAATCATAAGCAACGTGAATAAATTACGGTACTCAGAATATTGACAGAGAGGGAAGGAATGAAGCATTCTTGCAAAACAGGTATCTTCAGCCATAGCAGAAAGTGTAAATGTACAGCTACAACCAAACAGAAAACTACTGGGCTTGGAAAAATATCAGGGGTGAAATCATGGAGTGCAGAGGGCCAGGCATATCTATAAAGAGGATCCAGATAACATATAGACCATTCAGCCATACTCACTGGCATTAGATATAAAGAAAAACATATATTCTAAAAAGGAGGAAACTGAGGCCTTGAGATTCATGGACATACGGGACTGATGGAACTTGAACCTTCATCTCTCTCTCTCTCTCTTTTTTTTTTTTTTTTTTTTTTGAGACGGAGTCTC
>NW_016804523.1:1090118-1101521 GCF_001698545.2 Rhinopithecus bieti
AGCAATTAGCTAAGGCGATTCCTATTTAACTTCATATTAATTGTATTTATCTTTCATACCAGAGGTTAAATGAGCAGTGAGAGGGCATATCAAATCACACATTAAATTTATTTGGCTTGGCAAAACAAAAGGGAGAAAAAGAAGACATGAAAGTTTTTATATGACAGAAATTATTTTCAAAGATTGCAAGTAGAGACTGTATTGGTTGTTTTAATATTTCAAGCAGTATGCAATAATATAATCTAATATAAGAAAGTACATGGGGAAATATCACTATAATATATTTAATAATACAATAAATTTCACAATATACTTCAGTCAACATGGGCTAATTCTGATAAAAGCTAAAATATATATGAACTTAAGAGAAGAAAAAAAAAATCAGTCATCAATCCACGGCTCAAGGGAGTTCCAAAGCATTTACAGATATCTTTAAAGAAACCAAGGCTTTAAAAGTTGCATATTTTCTTGTTTTAAAGAAAAAAAGTCCTTTTTCATGTTTATTACCTTTTTTCTTCAAATCTTCATCAGGTTCATACATCTCAATGATCTGCATTGCCCTTTTGGCATCATAAAATGGAAATAAAATTTCATTCAATCGAGGATCTCGTTGATGCTATGATAAGAAAATAACTCCATTTAGGTTGCTATTTCTTGGCCTTGAGGCATTAGACATTACTAAGTTTATAATTTATAAAACAAAGTATATCTAGACTATCATATTTATAATTACAAAGATAGGACTTCACTGCCTTCCTGCCTTTCTCCTCAAAATACACTTCAAAAAGTCCAAATTTGGGAGTACTTTGGGTTAGTCTCCCTGAACTAGAGAGAGAGAGAATGCATTTTTTCCCCTTCAAAAGTTGAAGGACACACAATACAGTGTGCATGTCAATTGTACTGTCTTCCAGTTCCCACACAACAGGGAAGACATTTGGCATAAATGTCTATAAAATGTGAGGTCAAAATATTTTAAAAGCAAACACCAACCCCCAAAAATAGTTCAAATAAATAGGTAATATACTAATTTAAGTGCCCCTCCAAAACCCCAAAAGCAGTAACAACAAAAATCCTAATGTTACACAGGCAAACATCACCTCATTTTCATAACAGCTTTCTACATCAATCCATGATTTCTTGGGCCCTCAACAAATTTCATTTTCTTGAGTAACTATTTTTTTCAAAATGAACCAATTGCAATGATGAAAATTAATCAGCACAAGCATATTTACAAGCTATAAACAATATAGAATTCTCTGGGCAGAGGGTCCATGAATGATTATAGGACTTAAGAGGTTGGTGACATTACTGTTTTCAAATCGACACCTAAGGAGCTCCTGCTATGACATGAGGCACCAGGAGCAATGCTGTCCCTGCAGTGATGTCATCCTAACTTCATGGCAATGATGAAAAATCTAGTTTACTAACTGACTCAGCTCTAATTGTTGTGTGTGTGTGTGTGTAGGCAGTGGGTGCAGTAAACTTCCTTTCTGTTCACTGAGGATTAGAGGACAGCACTGTGTGCCCGGTCATCCCTTATATAAATAAATGAATACATGAATAAATAAAGCAAACTTCAATGGAATAATGACAGATAAGCAGATGTGAGCAAAACCTGGTCAATGAAGAGGACCTTGGTGACAACTCTTTACCCAAATATATGCACAGACTGAAAAACATTGTTGGAAAGTTATTTAAAAAGTAACTGTTAAAAGTTCATATGGATTTCCCTTCCCTATTTGTTTTGGAATGGGCATTGGAAAAGTGAGCTATACACAGAATGAATGCTTTTGGCCAACAGAGCACTTGGATGTCATTTCCTCATGCATACGGGGCCCAGCCTTTCTGGGTCCCCTTCTCCCCCACCGAGTTAAGAGCATTAACTCATAAGGAATCAATATCAAATTTCATCAACTTATCCCAATGAAGCATGCTTCTGTTGTAATCTAAAAAATTATGGCTCACAACAGCTCACATTCATGCATATGCTAGAACAGAAACTTATATTAACAGCAGGCCTCGAGGCCACCAGGAACAAAGGTTATGGGATATGCAGAGAAAGAGGATTGTGAGGTGGACCATGGAATGCCAGGCAAGTGAAGGCATGCTACACCTTGTTCAGGAAATTGATGCCATCATGCAATGGAGCCCACTACTCAAGGAAACAAGGAGCTCCATCCTTCTGGTGTGAATGCATTGTTTTAAAAACAAACAAACTGACAACAACAAAAAACCCATCTTTCTAGGCACATCCCTTCTCACATCTCCATAAATAATACCATGGAAGAAGATGAATACAGGATGAAAAAGGTCCTTTTTAGACCCCAGCACTGTTATGTTCATAGTTGGCCACTTTATTTCTCTTCCTTATTAAAATTAAGTTTTTTTAAAAAAATATGTTTGTTGGTAAATACTCTGAACTCAGCGAGATGATGGGGCAAATCCATATGAATTAAAAAATGAGGGAAAAAGGGATTCAGCTACAGGAGAGAAAAGAGAAAAAATTAGGAAAGGAGAGAAAACTCAGACATTTTTGTGCATTTTAAAATATACATGCATTTGTATATTCTGACAAGGTACTACCTGAGGTGTAATCTGTGGATGGCAGCATCAGCCTCACCAACACCTGGCAACTTGCTAGAAATGCAGCTTCTCAGGTCACTCCCTAGATCTACTGAGTCTACTGATCTCTGGGGTGGAACCCATTAATCTGTGTTTTTCATAAGACTTCTGAGTAATTCTGATGTGCTCAAGTATAAGAATCATTTTACCTAACATATAAAGGTAGGCATTTTAACACATTTGCATATCAGTAAAAAGAAAAGTACCTAAGTCCCAGAAGGATAGAAGAATGTTCAGTGTTTCAGATGTCCTCCCAATTAAACACTATTAAAATTTAGTCATAAGATGCCGGGTGCGGTGGCTCAAGCCTGTAATCCCAGCACTTTGGGAGGCCGAGGCGGGCGGATCACGAGGTCAGGAGATCGAGACCATCCTGGCTAACACGGTGAAACCCCGTCTCTACTAAAAAAATACAAAAAACTAGCCGGGCGAGGTGGCGGGTGCCTGTAGTCCCAGCTACTCGGGAGGCTGAGGCAGGAGAATGGCGTAAACCCGGGAGGTGGAATTTGCAGTGAGCTGAGATCTGGCCACTGCACTCCAGCCTGGGTGACAGAGCGAGAGCCCTTTTCAAAAAAAAAAAAAAATTTAGTCAGAGGGTATGATATTCATTAGACCATCCTGCCTATGAGAAGCCAAAGCCAGGAAAACCAAGTCCTAAAATGGATGTATCATATTCTGAAAATTACATTCGCAGCAAATAAGCATGAAGCACAGACAATGTGAAATTGCATTTGTCTTTGCTTCTGCTCCACTAGATAACAATCTTCAGCTCTCCCTAAAACCTTCATGCTTCAAAAAGGTAGCATAAGGCAATCTGGGTAATCCAAAGGAAAGGAAACAAATGTAAGATTTACATTAGAGTCAGAAAACTATTATTTTCATATGAAAAAACAAGAGGAGAAGGATCATTTCCAGCTGATCTCACAGTAATAAGGCTGTGGTAGAGTTCAACATACACACAAGCACAGTGAGGTGAATGCTTCACATCTCTCAGGAACCAACAGTTTTCAGTTAGGATTTGGGGAAACAAAGTACTCAGGTTATTCACCCCATGGTATCCAGTACTTTGTAAAATGAGATTCTAAATGACTTCCAAAAAGAGGTCACAGAACTGTGTCCAAGTAAGTAAGGAGGAGATGAACAGAACTCCAGTATTATGTCCTTACTGGTACTGAGAAGAGGCATCATCTGGCTTCAATCCAAGTAGCACTGGGAGAGCTGAATGTTGACATAAATAATATTTTTTAAATATAGAAGGAATAATTGGCAAGGATAAGCTAATTCATAAGACTAAATACCCTCCTTCTCTCTCTGCCTGGGCATTTAAAGCATAAAGATCTTGTAAAAGGAAAGAGATCCTGGGTCCTTTTAAAATATTCTTTCATCTGCAAAAAGAAAAAAGTCAGGTTGAACCCTGCTGTGATCCTATGATATGTGTGAGGAAGGGGGAAGATTACCAGCAACAAGAAAGTAAAGCTACTTCTTGATTCCTGTGGACCTTTTTCCTCTCTTCCTTATTTTGATCTCTCTCTCCTGCCCTCCACCCATCTCCCAATTCTACAGGACCCTAGTTACCATCTTTGTAAGAAGTCAAACAGAGAATGAAGGTAAAACTAAAAATCAATTTTGATTCTCATTAGGAATAGGGAAAGGGAGGTAAAACTAACCAAAGCCAAGAGATTTTAACTAGTCTTGCCACATATAAGCAATTGAGCTAGTAGTAGTGTCTCACCATGTGGCAGCTCACATTAAGTGCCTCTGCTATCCGTCCTCGACTCTAGTTTGCTATTTTCATAATATAGGCAAAGAAGATTTCTCTCAGTCCATTGGATGAGACTAAGAGACATAGATGTGGCAAAATTTTAGCTCTGAGTGGTGGATTCCTATGGCTAAATTCTTAGTGGAGAATAACAGAAGATGTACCTCACTCTCATATTCTTCTCACTCACACTAAACATTCCAAGAAGGAATCCAGTAAGCCACTAGGATGGTGCTTTACAAACTTGAACGTGCAGATAAATCACCTAGAGATCCTGTTAAATTCAGACTCTGACTCAGGAGGTCTTGGTGGGACCCAAGACTCTGCATTTCTAATAAGCTCCCAAGGGGTGCCGATGCTCCTGGTCCATGGATCACACTTTGGGGAGCAACGAACAAGGAGATACTGAGAAGCCAATGAGGAGTTAGGTCTAAAGCTACTACTGAAAAGCTAGTCAGTGTTGATTGCATGGATAGGGAGGAGGTCACCCTATAGGGTGAACAAAGCAGTAAATGGACTATATACATGTATAGTCTCTCCTCTCCTTGCAGCCCCCTGAAGATACACATTAGTATATGAACAAAAACTTTCATAGAAAGAGTGAAGCGATTTACCAGTTGGAAGGTGGTAGGAGCCAGCATGTCTTTTGCTAATATAAATGGGATTTAGGTTTTCCTACCATCTATTCTAACTGGTTAATGGCATTGTATGTGTGTCTCCTGGTTTTTTGCTTTGCTCATTGTTTCTCTGGTTACCTTGCTGAACTCTCTAATTACTTCAAAGAGTTTTTCCGTTGAATTGTTTATATCAGGGTAGACAATCAGCATCTGCAAATGAGACTAGGACCCTGTCCTTTTCCAGTGTTCATGGGACTTGCTTATTTTTTATTTTTTATCTTTTTGTCTCATTATATGAACCAGTGGACTGGAAAAACCTGAAATGTTTTCAAGTAAAATAAACATTGTATTGTACTCAAAGGATTTAAAAATAGAGGCATCTGTCTGATATGTGGGGTAGTATTTGCTCTTTCTTGCATCAGTGCATTTACACTTTAGTTAACATAGTTTCTAAAGTGCAACCTTTATAAATTTGAAGCCATTGAACCTTCACAAGGAACCCTCACAGGGGCTTCCAACGCAGTGTTGGATACTGGCTTGTTGAGACTACGTGGCTAAGGCATTTTGAAAATGTTTAGGTTTAAACTTTTGGAGTCATAGACTCTTACATTCTAATGCCCATTCTTTCTTGAGTGAGCTCCCTCTGTCTCCTTTTGAAGTTATTCTGCCCAAGGGGTGCTGTTGATTTTGGAGAGGTAAGAGGGTCCAGGGTAGGACTCAAAAGAGGGGGTGCAAGGAACAGGTAGAATGTTCTCTATGTTTGACAAGCCTTCTTCAAGCAGACATTCAAGTTTTTTGTCTAGTTCTTCCAGTTGAGTTCACTAGGATAGAAAAGGAAGACATTCAGGGTAGACACTTGGATTAAAAATAAAGGCTATAGACCTTCCTGAGCAGTCTTACAGTCTCTATGATCTAAAGAAATCTAGAATCACACTGATTCCATCAGTCATACCCCAAAATTTAAGGTGCTTCCTTAATGTGAATAAGACATCAAATAGAAGGAAACACTATTAAAAAAAAAAAAAGAATGCTATTGTCTACTGTAACAGTGAGGGATAAAAGGTTGACAAATAATAAATACTTTAAGAAAGAATCTGAATGGCAGAACAAGAAAGTATGGATGATGATATTTTAAAAAAAGTAAATGTTATGTCTAAGAATTACAGGAGTGACTATTGGGAACACCAACAAAAACAATGCATAAAAGAAAATGCATCAGATAAGAGCCTATAAATACTGCACCTATCCTCAGGACCTCAGAGCTGTTTCATCCTTTGAACAGTGAAATGCAGCATTAAGGTCTCTGTAATGTTTAATAGAGGGCTTCATCCCAAAGAGCACAAGAGGCCTTGTCTTGGGAAGTGGCAAACTGAAGATGTGGTAGATTTTCTCCTTTACACTAAACTGTCTTCCCTCTTCACCTCACCAAACCTAAGATGATCAATGAACCAAAGTGCATGAAGAAGCCAAGGGACATAAAACAAAACAAAACAAGAAACCAAAAAACAAAAGGCAGAAGAAGAGGAAGGGGTTAAAGAAACAAAACAAGGCAATTTAACTTCTGAGCAGCTGTGACATAAGAATGTGGATAATATCTGGGTAAAGATTATGAACATTGTATTTATATGACTAAAAACCAGTGGAGTGGAAAAACTTGAAATGTTTTCAAGTAAAATGAACACTGTATTGTACATGAAGGATTATTTGAGAGGCATCTGTCTGATATGTGGGGTAGGACTTTCTCTTTCTTGCATCAGTGCATTTACACTTTAGTTAACATAGTTTCTAAAGTGCAACCTTTATAAATTTGAAGTCACTGAACCTTCACAAGGAAAGAAAAGAAGATGTAATTTGTCTCTATGAAGTGGCAAATTAAGGTCTGCCTTTTTATCTTTTCTTAAGATAATACCTTTTATCTGTCATGATACCGTCTTTTCTGGCATTTTCTCTTTATATGGTATAATGATTAACTTAAATTATTTTGAAACAAAAGCATATTGTCCATCCTTGACTTAAACTCTTATTAACGTGTTAGAAAAAGAAGTGAATTTTCCATTTTGGATTAACAAGAGTCTTGATGGGTTTCACTGAAGGGAAAACTTTTTTTGCTTGTGTGAAGAAAAAAGTAGTTCATTTTAGTTGTAATAAAAGTTGCAAACTTTTTTTGTTCTAAAATATTTTTCTCTTGTGCTCAAGCAAATTTTATCAACCAGTTTTGGTTGTTAAGTTAATCACATTCTAAAATTAGCACTGAGCTTGTCATAAAAAGAAAAAGTACAAATTTAACCTGTAATCCTATTGGCCTAAAACTCAATATATTTTTCACCCAGGAACTCAAGNTGACTTAAACTCTTATTAACGTGTTAGAAAAAGAAGTGAATTTTCCATTTTGGATTAACAAGAGTCTTGATGGGTTTCACTGAAGGGAAAACTTTTTTTGCTTGTGTGAAGAAAAAAGTAGTTCATTTTAGTTGTAATAAAAGTTGCAAACTTTTTTTGTTCTAAAATATTTTCTCTTGTGCTCAAGCAAATTTTATCAACCAGTTTTGGTTGTTAAGTTAATCACATTCTAAAATTAGCACTGAGCTTGTCATAAAAGAAAAGTACAAATTTAACCTGTAATCCTATTGGCCTAAAACTCAATATATTTTCACCCAGGAACTCAAGTGTTTTGCTTGTTGTCAAAATATTCTATTTGAGCCAACGTATTTTTCTTACATGCAATCCATTAAAAGAACAAAAATAAAGCTTTCCAGTCCATGCAAAGGTATGAGATAAAGTTAGCAATGGAGAATCCAACTACAGTGTAGTAAACTCAATCCATTCTCTTTCTATTTAATGAGATCAATAGAAAAAAAAGTACCTTATATATCATCTTGCAAAAACAAAGACACATTTACTTAAATGAATATATTATACAATTCACACATACACACAGAACCAGAGCTACATATAACAGCCAGAACCCAACAAAAAGCAGTGTGCAAAGCCAACGTGAAGAAAGCACATGAACACACAGGGCAGCAGCTGATTTTTGCACCTGGTAAAGCCGTAATGGAAAGATCAGCAGGTCAGAAGCAAAGCGAATAAGGGCATATGATGCAGACATGCAATGAGGACACCAGAGAAGGCAAGCCACTGCACACAGACTTTATGGAGTTAATGTATGAAAAAGCTTACTTCATTTAGAAAGCTCACTAATTGGTCTACCGTTAAATAATCAGTTTTGTCTCCATTGCTGAAAAGAAATTTATTAGAAAAGTAAGTTTTGTATATGATGCTACAGTAGGTACGATTTACATGTTGACATTTGTTGATGATAATTCTAAACTTATTTTCTAACCCTTCAGTAGTGGTGAATTCTTAAAATGGCTAAAGACTGTTCGTAAGGGGAGAAAAATAAAACAACAACAACAACAACAACAAAAGAAAGAAAACACTCCCACTAGGTCACAGAAAATGTCTGCAATTTTTTTTTTTTTTTTTTTTTTTTTTTACCATTTTCAGAAGATGTTATTTCAAAACAACATGTAAGTCATCCATTTGAAATAATTGGAATGAATGAACTTTTCAAAACATATTAACATTCCAAATTGAATCTAGTTAGTTCACATAATGGGTTAATACCTAAAGGAGCAGGTTAAAATTGTAGGTAGTTAGTAAAGCCAATGCAAAAAAAAAAAGTTCCAGGTGCTGCAATTAATGTATGTAAAAGTTTCTCAAAAACTCAGAGTGAACTTTTACACTGATAAACTATGGGGTGAAAAATGTAACCCTGACTAGATATTCCTAGATACTACCAACATACTATATTAAAATAGGACAAAAACGTTTTAAAAATAAAAAAGGACAGTAATAATATTTATATGACACTTCCTCATACGTGGAACTTACATTTTTTTGAAAAGATCTTCTATATCTGTCCGAGGACAAATCTTTTGTGTCAGTTCATAGAACTTTTCATAAGTAAATGCCGTGGGCTCAATTTCATCATTCTGTAAGGAATAAAATCATGTTATGAATCACAGAACCTTTTTTCCCTTGGAGGGTGAGAATCTACAGGGTCATGAAGCAAGGTGAAGACCACTTGGACTCAGGGCCTTCATCTCTGATTCCTGCTGACAGAAGCCAGGAGGCCAACTTGCAGGCACTGCCAGACCATCTCCCTAAAAAACAGTGTGTGTACATCAGTGTTTCTAGTTATCACGCTGCCAGATTGTGTGTGTGTGAACACCTGGCTACAGCTGGGCTTGCTCTGGGAAATACCCCAAAGAACGAATATAAACATTTCCTCCAACTCACCTTGAGGGAGAAAAGTGTCTGCCTGAGGGATGCTGAATAAATCAAGCCCAAGGTTTAATTATGCTTATTTAGTGAATTTTCGTAAGACCACGTGAAGGGGCTTAGGGTAACCATGTAAGATTTTACTTTTCATACTGAAATTTATATTTCAAATAGGACTTATTAAAATAGTACCAGGCTTCAATCTTTCTTGAAGTCAATAAATTAATTTCAATTATTTTAAATTTGAAGGGCCATGAATACAAATGGTATGGGGAGAGATGCTTCACAAAATATTGCACAACCATCTTGTAGAACTGAATTTATTAGTTACTTATTCATGGTAATGTTGTGCCTGGTTGAGGCAGTGTTGGTGAGCTTCTCTAAAATAAACTGTGTAACACAGCGAGCTGACCTTCATTTCTTTTCTTAAGAAAGGTAACAAAATCATTTGAAGCAAACTATTTACATTTTAGAGATTTAGGTTAAAATGCCCAGGAAACAAAAGGAAGGAAGGGAGGAAGGAGAGGAGGGAGGGAGAGAGGAAGGGAGAAGGAGGAAGAAGAAAGAAAAGAAAATTAACTGTACTATATGTCACTGACATATAATTCCAAATCTAATTGAGATCAGTTTAATATAAATAATCTAGCTCATTCCATATGAGAAGATAAATAAACAAAATGGTTTTAGAAATACATTGTTAAGTTAATGAATACCTTTCCACTGGGAAGACCTAACTCCTTGAGTGCTTGAAAGATCACCTTTTCTGTTTTCCCCGATGCAAAGGTTCTAGTAATACTAGGGGCAGA
The DNA here is from genome assembly GCF_001698545.2 of Rhinopithecus bieti. Taxonomy (NCBI): domain Eukaryota; kingdom Metazoa; phylum Chordata; class Mammalia; order Primates; family Cercopithecidae; genus Rhinopithecus; species Rhinopithecus bieti. The sequence continues at coordinate 1,100,207 of NW_016804523.1, forward strand.
AAAGAAAGAAAGACACATTAGAGTTATTGTTCATTATGCTTTCTCTGATGCAAAGATCCAGGTCCTACTATGGAGAGTGAGACTAGGGTAAAAGGAAAAGGAGAATAAAATTGCTTCTCATTTGCTGATGTTTTTCATTTCCCAAACTAGTTCCTCCAGTGTCCCTCTGGTTCCCGGAGCTGGTTATGCTAGTGATGCGACTTGAATCTAAGCCCAGGGGTCCCCTGGTGCTTGGGAGAACAAGGGGCAAGGGGCACTGGAAGGACACACCTTTATTTTTTATTTTTTTATTATACTTTAAGTTCTAGGGTACATGTGCACAAGGTGCAGGTTTGTTACGTATGTATACATGTGCCATGTTGGTGTGCTGTACCCATTAACTCATCATTTACATTAGGTATATCTCCTAATGCTATCCCTACCCCTCCTGTCACCCCATGACAGGCTCCGGTGTGTGATGTTCCCCTTCCTGTGTCCAAGTGTTCTCACTGTTCAATTCCTGCCTATGAGTGATGGTTTCCAGCTTCATCCATGTCCCTGAAAAGGACATGAACTCATCCTTTTTTACGGCTGCATAGTATTCCATGGTGTATATGTGCCACATTTTCCAGTCTATTGTAGTCGGACATTTGGGTTGGTTCCAAGTCTTTGTTATTGTGAATAGTGCCACAATAAACATGCATGTGCATGTGTCTTTACAGCAGCATGATTTATAATCCTTTAGGTATATACCCAGTAATGAGATGGCTGGGTCAAGTGGTATTTCTAGTTCTCGATCCTTGAGGAATCACCACAATGTCTTCCACAATGGTTAAACTAGTTTACAGTACCACCAACAGTGTAAAAGTGTTCCTATTTCTCCACATCCTCTCCAGCATCTGTTGTTTCCTGACTTTTTAATGATCGCCATTCTAACTAGTGTGAGATGGTATCTCATTGTGGTTTTGAGTTGCATTTCTCTGATGGCTAGTGATGATGAGCATTTTTTCATGTGTCTATTGGCTGCATAAATGTCTTCTTTTGAGAAGTGTCTGTTCATATCCTTTGCCCACTTTTTGATGGGGTTGTTTTCTTCTTGTAAGTTTGTTTGAGTTATTTGTAGATTCTGGATATTAGCCCTTTGTCAGATGAGTAGACTGCAAAAATTTTCTCCCATTCTCTAGGTTGCCTGTTCACTCTTATGGTAGTTTCTTTTGCTGTGTAGAAGCTCTTTTGTTTAATTAGATCCCATTTGTCAATTTTGGCTTTTGTTGCCATTGCTTTTGGTGTTTTAGACATGAAGTCCTTGCCCATGCCTATGTCCTGAATGGTAATA
>NW_016804523.1:1104663-1127460 GCF_001698545.2 Rhinopithecus bieti
GATGTGTGGCATTATTTCTGAGGGCTCTGTTCTGTTCCATTGGTCTATATCTCTGTTTTAGTACCAGTACCATGCTGTTTTGGTTCCTGCAGCCTTGTAGTATAGTTTGAAGTCAGGTAGTGTGATGCCTCCAGCTTTGTTCTTTTGGCTTAGGATTGTCTTGGCAATGCGGGCTCTTTTTTGGTTCCATACGAACTTTAAAGTAGTTTTTTTCCTCTTCTGTGAAGCAAGTCCTTGGTAGCTTGATGGGGATGGCATTGAATCTATAAATTACCTTGGGCAGTATTGCCATTTTCACGATATTGATTCTTCCTATCCATGAGTATGGAATGTTCTGTTTGTTTGTGTCCTCTTTTATTTCACTGAGCAGTGGTTTGTAGTTCTCCTTGAAGAGGTCCTTACAATCCCTTGTAAGTTGGATTCCTAGGTATTTTATTCTCTTTGAAGCAATTGTGAAAGGGAGTTCACTCATGATTTGCCTCTCTCTTTGTCTGTTATTGGTGTATAAGGATGTTTATGATTTTTGCACATTGATTTTGTATCCTGAGACTTTGCTGAAGTTGCTTATCAGCTTAAGGAGATTTTGGGTTGAGACGATGGGGTTTTCTAAATATACAATCATGTCATCTGCAAACAAGGACAATTTGACTTCCTCTTTTCCTAATTGATTATTTTTTGAGACAGAGTCTCAGTCTGTCACCCAGGCTGAAGTGCAGTGGCGCTATCTCAGCTCACTGCAACCTCCGCCTCCCAGGTTTGAGCAATTCTCCTGCCTCCACCTCCTGAGTAGCCAGGACTACAGGTGCACGCCACCGCACCCAGCTAATTTTCGTATTTTTAGTAGAGATGGGGTTTCACCATATTGGTCAGGCTGGTCTCAAACTCCTGATCTCAGGTGCCACCCGCCTCAGCCTCCCAAAGTGCTAGGATTACAGGCGTGAGCCACAGCGCTCGGCTTGGGATACAAATTTTTGGACAAAAACAATGATAAATTCTGATGCTACCAAATTGCCTTCTTATGCAAAAGGAATGTGGCAGATAAGACAGTAGCTCTAGAACAAACCCTCATGTTGATGATATCTGGACCTGGGGAAAAGGAGATGGCCCCTTAAAACTCAACCCATGCCTTCAGTTTTCCTTATCCTGGTTCCCACACTTAACCACAGTTGACACAGGTGTGAACAGACATATTTCGTTCTTGTTTTCAATCTAAGCACCCTTGAGCCCCTCTGAAATGTCAGCTGCCTCAAGGATTAGGGACTTTATTATGAAAATGATGGGTTGGGTGAGGAGGAAGGGGAACAATTATCCAACGTTTCAACAAATCTCGGTAGTACCCCAAGACATAGTATTTTTGGATAGCCTTTTAACTAGAACAGTGAGCACCAAGGCTAGTAGAATAGATAACACCTTGATGAACACACTTTCTGGTGATGATAAAAGTAGGAGAGACTCTCCATTATAAATGTGTTGGTACCACTCAGAATGAAAGCTATTGAGCAGAGGACTTGATGCCCTGGAACACCAAACTTGTCTCTGACCCACACCTTAGCCACCAAGGAGCCTTCACTCGCTCCCTGATTGTGTTACCATGATAATTTAATTTTAACTCGACATTCCGAAGTCCAGCTTGACTTGAGGATGGAATTTTACTTCTATCCATGAAGGCTGGCTTTGGAATGCCTCCCCTGTGAGCACAGAAGGATGTTTAACAGCATCTCATGCCCAGCGTTTTTGTACTTTCCGCCATCCATGCTAAGTACAAGGCAAGCTCTAAATGAGAGTGCTGATAGTTCATCTTTGTGAGTGGCAGAAAGCACCACTTCAGTGGCAGGGTAGGACTTCCCAAAATAGACTAAGAAGAAGTAGCTTTAAGTAAATGAATTATGTGTTCATTCACAGCTTTATTGTTTCATGCCAGGCCCAAGAACACTTCAAGAAGTACCTTTTTAAGAGTTCTTGAGACAGTTGTATTCAAATATAAGGAGGCCTGTGAATTCTCTTTAACAAATCTACAAATATGGGAGAGAATATGTGTGTAACATCAATAAATGGTTAAGATTCCTAGTATAGAAGGTGCTATGTTTATATTTTTCATCTCTAGAGTTCATGTAATTTTTATACATTAAATTGGGGTAAGACAACAATTTTCTAGCCTTTTTAATTTAGGGGAAAGTAGCTGTTCAGGGTGACTTTTATTTCATAAAAAGTTGGTGTTAACCTAGCTAGTAAGACTCTGGCAGGATCTGGCACCTGCTATCAGGAGAAGAATCACTGCATAGCAATCGCAGGGGTATCCCAGCTAACTGAAGCCTCTGTTAGATTTGGACATGCCTGGCATAACAAGATGAAAACTGATCAACATGGGCATGAATTCAGTGGGTACGGAGCCTGAGCCTTTCCGGTGAAACAGAACCTGGGTACCAATAGGTTCTGTTTCCTACACAGGAATTGATCTTTGGCTAGGGTTTGGCCAGATGCCAAAAAATAGAAAGTAGAAGAATGTCTCAAGGGGAAGGGAGATGGAGCAGGGAAAGAGGGGAGATAATATCGTGGCTGTGTTTCATGGGAACATAGAGTATTTACAAAGGGAATGTGATTTACTCAAATCTCTAGAGAGCCCCATGTACACATAAGCTTAGTGCCTCATAGCTAACTGGTACTCAATGAGTTTTTGTTGAATCAAAATAAACCACCGCCCATTCCCCAAAAGAAATGCTACAAAAGCAAACACCCCTGAGTTGTGTCCGGTCCTATTAGAGTCCTGGTTAAATTCTATTCCAGGGTACTTTGCAAGTGGCTAAAACAGCAGCAATCCTATAAACTAAGGGAGTCCCACTCTTTGCTAGCTGGCACAGGGTCTGCAATCTACACAATGGTTTTAACACCACGTTCTGAAATTTACAGAGAACTCTTCTGTGAAAGATGGGGCAACTGCCCCAGCAGAATCGTATCTTCTTCATGCGCTGCTGGGCCTTCAGGATATGGATGGGCTGATTATATAGGAGTGCTTCCAAGACTGCACTTGCGACTCTCAGCCTTCTTTAACACAGCCATCTTGTTTGGGATCTCTTCCAGTCCCTGCCCACAACTAATGTCTGGCTACTTATTTCCCAATTTTCTAGGCATTGGTGTCCACTCCAGGTTATGAGGGAGGAGGGAAGGTGGCAAAACAGAAGTGTTATTTCCAAAACTTTGGTCTGAGTGGGAGGATAAACTGAGTGTGAATTTGTGAATTTGAGAGAAAGGCAGACTGTATGGGTTATGTACACAGCAAGACAAGAGAAGAGGGAGATTTTCTTCATGTGTTATTCCTGCAACTTCCTGGATATTAAATTTTGGTTTAATGCTAAACAGCAGGAACCCTTCCCAAGCTATGTAATCACTATGAAGCCAGATCCTTTTAATATTATGGACAGTACACTAATAGTTTCCATTTTAAAAACTTCAGAATGATAGTGAAGAAATAACATTTTTATAGTATTTACTCTTCATATCCATTAAAACATTCACAACAATTTCCACCTAACTCTTGGCAGCTCATTCACCAATAGAGTTATCTGATTTTTTTTTTTTGGCATGGTATCAATTCTCCATTAACTCTAACAAACTGCCCCCAAATCACAGCTGTCTTGTGTCAAACACCTGTTAATACTGGCAAGTACCACAGAGTCCATGTCAAAGAGAGCTAAAGAAGACACCAAAATATCTAAGCTATTTCTACAAAAAGGTGGTAATAATTTTGTATGTGAACATGTTAGATAAAAATCAATGGAATCAGAAATGACTTCAAAGCTTGTATGACAAATCACTTGATTCTTAGGATACATACAAATGAAACCAAGACTGCTGGTTAGAAGCGCTTTGATCACAATCTATGTGTCTCTACTTTGCCCATTTCCTGAACCTTATCTTGGAAGAAAAAGCAGGATAGTAAGGCATGTAAAAACACACCCAGCCTACATTTCTATTCTTCACACTGCTTTGTGCTCTCTGATTTTAAATAAAAATGCAATAGCCGTAGGGTACTGGGACACATTAAAATAATTGTTCTGCTATTGCTCAACTGAGCAAAGGATTTTAAATAAGGATAAGCATAAAGTATCTGCCAACAGCCATCAGTCAAGGCTGCTAACAGGGCTTTTTTCAAACTTCTAAAGTAGACAAAAAGTTGACTTGCTAGCAAGTTATGAAATAAAAGCAGAGAATCCTACAGATAGATTTGGAAAGACCACAACAAATGCATGAGGTCTGTGACTCAGTAAGCCCTCAATAAAGGGTTAAATTAAAAAAATATATTATCCAAGGTCTTCTTCATGACTTCTATACTTTACATTTTCTCAATATTTAAGTGGTCACATGGATACTTTAGGTCGTGATTGTTTAATACACAAGATTGAGAAAAACGACGACTTCTGGGACAATTCTGTTAAATATGAAAAGAGTAATGTCAAGGGAGTATGGAGATAGTCTCACAGGGATGCAGAATGGAAGCTGCAGAGCAGAATGAAACAGCTGAGCAGGGAAGGTGGGAAAGGAGAGTCAGAAATGGCCAGGAGCCACCAGCACATGCCACTGCTCAGTGCATCCACACAGATGCTGTGCACTCGGTGACCTAGTCATCTCTGAAAGAAAGATCAATTCTAAGACATGATTCCATCCAGTAGTTCCGGGTTTTGTTTGTTACTATTTGTCGATTTGCTTATTTGTTAAAGTGGTGTCCAGAGAAGTGAACATAAACCTGAGTCTGGAGAATCCTGGAAGATAGAGTTGGTATCTGGGGAACGCATGTTTGATTCTGGTCATGGGCTTAGGTTCATGAATCCAGATACACGTCTGTCTTCATGTGAACAGCAGATGCCCTGGGACCCAGCCCAGCTTCTGGAATTTCCATGAATGTTTAAAACAAACACCAACCAAAAAGGTACTAGAGAGTTTGGTAAAGAATTTCCATCACTACTGTGGAAAGAGTTTCCAACTGCACCCAGAGACCATGTGTAAACCCTAACCCCTGGAAGGACGTGAGAAGCAGAAAAGAGGGATGCATGGGGAATCCTCAGAGGGTGAAATCTGTCTACCTAAGTACTAGAGAGAGTTTGGTAAAGAATTTCCATCACTACTGTGGAAAGAGTTTCCAACTGCACCCAGAGACCATGTGTAAACCCTAACCCCTGGAAGGACGTGAGAAGCAGAAAAGAGGGATGCATGGGGAATCCTCAGAGGGTGAAATCTGTCTACCTAAGTACTAGAGAGAGTTTGGTAAAGAATTTCCATCACTACTGTGGAAAGAGTTTCCAACTGCACCCAGAGACCATGTGTAAACCCTAACCCCTGGAAGGACGTGAGAAGCAGAAAAGAGGGATGCATGGGGAATCCTCAGAGGGTGAAATCTGTCTACCTAAGTACTAGAGAGAGTTTGGTAAAGAATTTCCATCACTACTGTGGAAAGAGTTTCCAACTGCACCCAGAGACCATGTGTAAACCCTAACCCCTGGAAGGACGTGAGAAGCAGAAAAGAGGGATGCATGGGGAATCCTCAGAGGGTGAAATCTGTCTACCTAAGTACTAGAGAGAGTTTGGTAAAGAATTTCCATCACTACTGTGGAAAGAGTTTCCAACTGCACCCAGAGACCATGTGTAAACCCTAACCCCTGGAAGGACGTGAGAAGCAGAAAAGAGGGATGCATGGGGAATCCTCAGAGGGTGAAATCTGTCTACCTAAGTACTAGAGAGAGTTTGGTAAAGAATTTCCATCACTACTGTGGAAAGAGTTTCCAACTGCACCCAGAGACCATGTGTAAACCCTAACCCCTGGAAGGACGTGAGAAGCAGAAAAGAGGGATGCATGGGGAATCCTCAGAGGGTGAAATCTGTCTACCTAAGTATCAAAGAACACATGTGGAGGACGTATCCTGTCCATGTTTTCTTTATTCTCGTTTCCACCCAAGCCTTTTTGTTTGTTTGTTTGTTTATTTATTTATTTATTTATTTATTGAGATGGAGTCTTGCTCTGTGGCCCAGGGTGGAGTGCAGTGGTGGGATCTCGGCTCACTGCAAGCTCTGCCTCCTGGGTCCACGCCCTTCTCCTGCCTCAGCCTCTCAAGTAGCTGGGAGTATAGGCGCCCACCACCACACCCGGCTAATTTTTTTTTTGTGTGTGTGTGTGTGTGTTTTTAGTAGAGACGGGTTTCACTATGTTAGCTGGGATGGTCTTGATCTCCTGACCTCGTGATCCACCCGCCTTGGCCTCCCAAAGTGCTGGGATTACAGGCGTAAGCCACAGCACCCAGCCCCAAGCCTTTTTATTCTTTGTCATTGTTACCTGCGTCAGGGCAAAAGTGGAAAGGACAGCTCCACAGAGTATGTGGTGTCAGTTACAGTACACGTAGAGAGTAGGCAGCATGAAGCCAGAGGAGGAGCCCTATCTACCCTGAGCACCAGATGAGCAGCAAAGCCCAGAATGAAAATGCTCTGTTCAGAGGCATCACAATTCTCAAGACACGGTCCACACCCTTCCACAGTAGGTGCACAATATACTCTTCTTTAAGTTTAGCTAACAGTTGCTCAGGGCAAATAAGCAAAAGAAACATAAATCCTAAAAACCCACTTATTTGCAGATTTTAAAAAACAGTGCTGGCCGGGCGCGGTGGCTCACGCCAGTAATCCCAGCACTTTGGGAGGCAGAGGCGGGTGGATCATGAGGTCAGGAGATCAAGACCATCCTGGCTAACATGGTGAAACCTCGCCTCTACTAAAAATACAAAAACAATTAGCCAAGTGTGATGGCAGGTGCCTGTAGTTCCAGCTACTCAGGAGGCTGAGGCAGGAGAATGGCGTGAACCCGGAGGCGGAGCTTGCAGTGAGCAGAGATCCCGCCACTGCACTCCAGCCTGGGCAACAGAGAGAGACTCTGTCTCAAAAACAAAACAAAACAAAACAAAACAAAACAAAAAAAAACAGTGCTACATTTTCTGATGTTTTTTAAGTTGTCAAAGTACCTCTTTTGCCACCTATTTTGACCAAAAAAAAATGCAGCTTTACTTTCGTAAATAATTTTTACCAACTGAATATAGCATTTGTCAAAGCAATTGAAACTAAGATTCCAGAAATATCTTTAAAGCATTTAACACACAAATACTGGTGAAGGGTTCTCTCTTTGGTTTGGGATCACAAGGGTTGACCCAGGGCATGGACAGCAGATAGGAATGATTACTTACCTCCTAACTGGAATTTTACCATTTGTGTTGGTCATAAATGCCAATTTCATCCAGCTGCAAAATAAGAGCAATAACACTGCCTTAATGTTTCTTAGGGTGAACAGCTTCAATTCTGTTACGAACTTTAAAACAAAGTTCATTCAAATCAAGAACATTGGTTCTGAAAATCAGACAATTATGTACTATGAGATGAATTTAGGGTTGTCAGATTTAGCACATAAATATACAGAGCTCTCAGTTAAACTTGAATTTCAGAAAAACAACAGGTTTTTTTTTTTTTTTTTTTTTTTTTTTTAAGTATATTCCAAATATTCCATAGGATATATTTATACTAAAATATTATTTGTTTCTTATCTAAATTTCATATTTAACTAAGTGTCCTCTATTTTATCTGGCAACCCTAGCTAAATGAGATGACTGCATGCTTGCAATGAGCAAAACACATCATTGGTACTTATTTGCGATTGGTCTGCTCAACTATTGCTCTGTAATAATATATTAAAGTGGTGGGAAATGCAACTGCACGGTGACACCAGCCAGCCTTGTCTTGAGGACTCATGAGGACTCATCACTCCCAGCTTCTAGTGCTGCCAAGTACTGATCACATGGGTGCTTCCTTAATTTCCAGTGGTAAGACTAGTTCATCAACTCAAATTGATGGTGAACAATTCCTTGCTTTCCCCAGGCTTTCAGGAGACTCAGAACTTTTATCTGTACTTTGGAGCTAGGACTCTTCTTGGCTAATGACTCCCATTCTCACTGTTTCCAATCAAAATGTGCTAACAATCTGCGGAACATGATGATGTGGTAAAGTTTCTGTCTTAAGTTTCACAGACGCACCACTAACTACTTTAATAAGGGGATGTTTTAGGGATGAAGGGAGTGAGTGAAGAAGATTGGGCAGAAAAAAGAGTTAAGCAAAGTTGTGGTCTCAGATGGAGTTTGATTTAGCTTGAACTCACATGAGACTGTGAGTGAACTCTCATGTGATTTGTGCCAGACTCGGCAGCAAGAGGGATGGCCTACTGTACCCCATTGCAGCTCATCATTGGCTGTGGACTTCCTGCCAGAGGAGGGAAGAGTATAATCTTCCAGGAATGGGAGCTCCCCTTCAGCAGAGGGCAATGCTCTGAAGAAGTGGACAGGTCTGAGCCCTTGGTGAGCCCATCCCCATGGCAGATGATGGCTGGGTGAACACCAGCTTCATAAAGGGATCTGGGTAGGATATTGCCAGATCTCATGTCAGCTACAGATATTTGTGTCACTCAGGTATAAGTAAGCCTTCTAAAAGTTTTTGACCTTTTAGGACTATCAGTGCCTGAAGTCATAACATCAGAATATCCACTGGGTTTCTCTTTAAAAACACATGCCAGGGCAACTGTAGAGGAAAAGGAGAAGCAGCTGCACAACAAATAGAAATAGATAAGACGAAATAACTTTCCTCCACTAGGAGGATGAAAGAAAACTGGAGGGGTACCATAACAATTAAGATAAGTAGTACTGAATAAAGAATACTTTCCAATTTCCTCTGCATGGTAATTTTGATGGGGACAGTGAGGAACAAGTCTAAGAATTTGCCATGGTGAAGCTCGGATTTATAGCCTAGAGACCATACTTGTAAGCACCTGCCACAATGACCAGAAGATAAGACATGACAGGACCTTTAGGACTAACCTCTTGGCCCATTGCCAAGTGAGTATGATGAATCACACTCTTGGTGCTCAGGCATAATTTTGAGATATGCAGGCTTATCCCTGCAATTTCTCCACATGGTTACTCTTGGCACCTCACAGCTGCCTGCCAATGGCCCTGTGAAGGCAGATGGCCCCCACCTTCATGGATCACTGCTTTTCAAACTGGCTGACATTTGACTTTGGCTAGGATTCCTTTGTGGCTGATTTTCATGTCACCTTGAAAGGTTAACTTGGGTAGGGTTTAAATCTACCACTGTAGTACTCCTCTGGATTTCAGATACTGTAAGCTGGAGTAATTCCTTCTTTCATGGAAACAATAAATTCGGAAATCACCATTGGATCCTTGATCAAATCTTTAAATGACTGAATCCTACAGAAAAAAATTCAGAGGTATCTTTGAATTCCTGATTGTGTGCTAAACAGGGAGCACAGCACTCGGAGCTGAGGCTTCTTTTTCACCCTAGCATGGGTGCGTTGGCAAGTGCTTCTCTTGGCCACACTCCTCATTTCTGTTTTATGCAGCAGAGGATTGAATTATCCCAGCACTCAGCGATGGTCCCAGACATGGGCAGAGCTGTCTGTCAGAAAACTCAGTCTGGGGACACAAAAGCCAGTACCCACAACTGACAGGATACAGAGTGACTGAGGTTCCAGTGTCCTTTGGCCATCAACTATTCTTTTCATATAGGTTTTGGGCTGTGGGTTTATCATGCATACCCTTCTAGGTGGTATGAAGCGTACCAATGTGTATCGGCCAACTCCAAGGTCAGGAGCATGGAGGGAAAGGCAAGTAGGAATTTGCCTGAGGAGGAAGGAACCACCCAGCCTTCATCTCTCCATCTGACCATTTGTTTGATAACTGCCAAGCAGAAAGAGTAATGCAAACAACACTCACTGTTTCTTGAGGCACGTCATTGGACTGACATTGTTGGCCCTGAAGTTGTGTATGATTGATCTCAGGCCTTCTACCCATTGCTGAAAGAGAAAAACAATATTCTTGGTGAGCAAATCTGCTGGAGTCAAATAGAGTGGTTTTTATTAGATAGATTGTATCCATTTTGTGTAATAAAAACACAAACTCTTCTTTTGTCCCTTTCCTGTTGCACAGCCATCTATATTTTGCCTGCTCATATTTTATTCTTTAATAAACAGCTTTCATTCTTTCCATGAAGACAAATGTGCCATCTATTGTGCCATTAAACTGTGGGCTGCCACAAAGGAATGCTGCCCACTGATTGACTTGTGAAGGTTTCTATTTGCGGCTTGTTTAAATATAAGCCCTTTTTCAGTTGCTGACAATCTTAGTTATTTCCAACCAGCATTATACAATGCATAATGACATATTTAACTATTTTCATTTTAGAGGATAAATGCATAGGGTTTCATCCATTCTATTGTGTGATCCTTTCAATCTAAGAGTTTGTTACATATCTTACCTGACTATGTTTTCCAGCAAAGCCTTAAAAAGTAAAACATTCTTTGATTGCCAGGGTGATCAGAGCAAACAGCGATGTGTTCACATAATTTCTGTATAAGGCCTTGGACCTCACTTGTAGTTCATACCATCACTCCATGGATTTACAAGGACAAGTGAAGGGAGATTGTGCATGGCAGTAGAGGAATTTGGGTCTCTAAAAGGGCATTTACTAGAAAAGTTTAGCCCATGAATTAAGGCCAAATCTGCCCTTGGGTCCAAAAACTGATGCCAATGAATGCCATAAAAGAATCATACCCTTGGTAAAACACTGTGTAGCAAATTGATATTGTTGGTTAAATAGAACTGTGGCCCACACATAAGCCGATTCCTTACCTTCTTAGGTTTACAGCCTGACTGCTTAGATTTATGGCTTAGTGCTGAGGAAGGGAAAATATCTTGGAATAGACAGTAATATAGATGTAAACTCTATCTGCACTGTCTAGTATGGTATCCACTAGCCACATATGGCTATTTAAATTTAATAAAGTTCAGTGTCTCATTTGTACTAATCACATTTTACATGCTTAAACACCAATATGGGGTTGATGGCTCAGACAGTGCAGATAAAGAGTATTTCCATCATCATAGATGGGACTGTTGGACAGCACTGCCTAGTAGAACCAGGTTTAAAAAAGTCAAGCAATTTACTCTCTGTTAGGGCAAAGGTGATGACTGCATTCCAACAGAATATGTTTTTGTTTTGCTTTGTTTTTTGCTGTTTAACATTTCTTTTAATTGTGTTAAAAATGGACATAACATAAAATTTATCCCTTCACCGTTTTAAATGAAAATTCAGTGGCAGTAAGTACATTCACATTGTTATGCAACCAGCATAAACAGTCATCTCCAGAACTCTTTTCCTCTTGCAAAACTGAAACTCCATATCCATTAAATAACTCCCCATCCCCCCTCCTCTCAGCCGTTGATTAATATTAATACCATCCTCCTTTCTGTCTCTATAATTCTGACTATGCTAGGTGCGTCAAGTAAGTGGAACCATACAGAATTTGTCGTTTCGTGACTGGCTTTCTTCACTTAGCATAATGTCCTCAAGGTTCATCCATGCTCTACCATGTATCGGAATTTCTCGCCTTTTAAAGGCTGAATATGCTCATCTATTCATCTCTGATGGACTCCTTGTCCATTGTGAATTGTATGTCTACTATGAACATTGGTATCCAAATAACTCAAGTTACTGCTTTCCATTCTTATTTATGGATAAATAACCAGATGTGGAACTTCTGGATCAAAAAGTAATTCTATTTTTTAATTTTAAAGGAAACACCATACTCTTTTCATCGTGGCCATACCATTTTCCCCCCACCAACAAAGGACTGCAAATGCAACAAGGGAACCCTTTTGCTCAAGGGTTCTAATTTGTCTACATCCTCAACAACACTTGTTATTTTTCTGGGATCTTTTGTTTGTTTGTTTTCTTAAGTAGTAGCCAAACTAATGGATGTGAATCTAATAGATTTTACTGATCCTGGTCATACCTAACAGTGTTGAGGGAAGGCTCAGGGGTTATAAAAGGTAAATTTTCTTTTGTGACTAGCAAAAGCAGAGCTGTAAATAGCATCGAAAGCCTCAGCAAGCATAATGGTGGAGTCAGGATTCTGAAGGAAGAGGAAGAAATGAAATAGTAGAATTAAAGAAATGCCTCAATTATTTTTCATCGGCAGACCTCACTTCCTCTATCAGGCTAAATATGGACTATAACTCCCTGGAGACTATCAAATATCCTGTTATTGACCTAACAAACCACAGGCCCACACAGAGTTTCTCAAGAAGAGACAGAAAAAGCACAAATAATTGGGTTGGCATTAACTGGGATGTATTTTCTCAACCTGCAGGCTTATTACATGTTCCAAAACACAAAACAAAGTCCATAGTTTCCTAGGACAAAAAAAAAAAAAAGTGGACAATTTCTGAGACTGTTCACTGAGCTTTTTCTGATCATTCTAATTTAGTTGTTTCTCGAGATAAATTACAGTGGTGGTGCACTTTGAAGAGGCTTAAACAACTTTCATCCATCTTTCAAACAGACAACGCTGGCAAGGAATCTTGTTTATTGTGATGCAAAGGTCAGTGAGAGTGACCTTTAAGGCCATCACTCCAGTGACAGGGCCCATGCTTTAGTTAGTAGGAAATGCCACCAGCATCCTCAGAAGCCCTAAAGGGCACTGGGAGGGAAGGTTGCTGCCTCTTTCTTCTTGCAATGATGAAAAGTGAGGTCAATGGCCTTGCCTAAGGTCACAGAGCAGCTGGTGCAGGGCAGACAGGCAACAAGAGCTCTGTGGTACATTCTTTGTGTTGGGGATTTTTATTTTCACCCAATGGCTTGCCCACACTTCTCTCCTCATGACATGGTAAAGGCCCCTTCTATTACTGTTCAGGTAAAGTACACGTAACATAACAAGGGCAAAGGACTGTAGGAAAAATATTAATGCTTCTTTGTCTTGTTGTTGTTGTTTAACATAAAATAGATGATATGCCAGCAGGTGTCAGTAGAGCCCTGGAGTTTTGTTGGAAAGTTGCACCAGGAGTAAACTAGATGACTATCAACTTGTTTGACCATTTCCAGACTAACAGAAGCAATAAACCACGAATTGGATAATTTTTTGAATTGCTGAAAATAAGCTCGTGTGGTAATCATTTACATAGTGACCAGGAGGCGCATTTTCCAGTTTTTGGAACACAAGTCATTGGCTGGATGGCAACACGCTCCTGAGATGACTCCTGCCACACTGGGCACTTTCCTTCTGGTCCGGCCATCCCAAGCCAAAGCCTGAGTCTGGGTTCTAGGGAACCAGACCACAGGAGGTCGTCTCTGATGTTCAGATCAGCATAGTTTCCCTGCTTCCCTAGTAGCTTGTTAATTGTTACTGTTCTCTCATTTTTTTAACCTTTTCTAACCATTCCTAAGTTAACTTAAAGCGTATTTCAGCCCTTCTAAGAAGAAAGGGGAAAGAAAGACTCTTCAAGGGACTTGAGGGCTTGTGCTGAATTGTTTGGAGGGCAAGGAGAGAAAGAGAAGCTGACTCTAATTCTTTCTTGGAACTTTTGACTTCTCCTCTGGGACTCCTTAAATTTATTTTCACCACCCAGACCCTGTCCAACTTCCAGGCAAATGTTTAGACCTTGCCCTTACCCATCTATCACCTTTACACCAGGAACATTATGACTGACATAGACAAAAATAATACCTTTCCCATGAAAATACAAACGTAGAGAGACACAGATACAACAAATCCAAACAAAAAATACTATGAACTTACACTGAGCATATGTTTTACTTTTTTCTTTTAAAAATATTGCTTAGGGTTTTCCTCCCATGTTATGAAAACAATATTTAAATATGCTTCATAGGAAAATGTAAAGCAAAGAAATATACATTAAGAAGCAAACATCGCCCCAAATCTCATGACATATATTAAGAATTGGCCACCAATAACATTTTGCCATCAGTATTTCCTTTTTTTGTTGTTTTTCTGAGATGGAGTCTTGCTCTGTCACCCAGGCTGGAGTGCAGTGGTGCTATCTCGGCTCACTGCAACCCCTGCCTCCCAGGTTCAAGTGATTCTCCTGCCTTGGCCTCCTGAGTAGATGGGACTGCAGGTGCCCGCCACCGTGCTCGACTAATTTTTATTTTTGTACTTTTAGTAGAGACGGGGTTTCGCCATGTTGGCCAGGGTGGTCTCGAATTCCTGACCTCTGTTGATCTGTCCGCCTCGGCCTCCTAAAGTGCCAGAATTACAGGCGTGAGCCACTGCGCCCAGTCTGCTATTGGTATTTCTAACCTTTCACTAGGCACAGGCTGGTCTGTCATCCTAAAATAACTAGTCCTATTATTCATTAGGCAGCACTATTTCCAATCTTAGAGTTTCAATCTTATCTCTAGTTTTCGATCCTGAAGATTTATTTTTAGTCTTTAGTCAAAGAAGCATATTGTCAATGGAAAAATGAACAGAGACCCTGTGGCACTCTCCAAGTTTGTGATGTGATTTTCTCCAAAGAGACTCAGTAGTATCCTCCTTCATCTTTTGATGTTTGGCTCTCTGTTTTCACAGAAGAGAGTACTGGTGAAGTCATCTTAACTAAGTTGTTTAAAAGTTAACTAGAGGCTTGTTATTAAAATGTAGTCCAGGGACCAGCAGCATCAGGATCACCTGAGAACTTGTTAAAATGCAAATTATCAGGCCCCAGGTTGAATCCGTCTTTAGGATGGGAAATAGGAATCTGTGTTTTAATCAGCCTTCCATGTGATTCTTTTGCACACAGACACACACATTTAAGAAGCACTGTTCTAAACCCTTACTACTCAAAGGGCCCCTAGACCAACAGCATCAACATCATCTGGGAGCTTGTTAGGAAT
Source organism: Rhinopithecus bieti (assembly GCF_001698545.2). Lineage (NCBI taxonomy): Eukaryota > Metazoa > Chordata > Mammalia > Primates > Cercopithecidae > Rhinopithecus > Rhinopithecus bieti. Next base: position 1,119,427 of record NW_016804523.1, read on the forward strand.
GCAGAGTCCCAGGTCTCATCCCAGAACCACGGAAGCAGAACCTGCATTTTAGCAGGATGCCCAGGTGACTGGTGCACACACTAGAATTTGAGAAGCATAGGTCTAAAAGAGCAGACCCCCTCAACTTGGAGTTCTCCTTCCACTGCCCATATAAGATGTGAGTTTGGTTTTTGTCTTTGTTTGACACACAACAAAATACCATATATGGGTAGCTTATAAACAACAGAAATTTATTTCTCACAGTTCTGGGGGCTGGGGAATCCAAGATCAAGGTGCCAACACATTCGGTGGCAGCTTTCTAGTTCATAGGTGGTGCCTTCTAGCTGTGTCCTCATGCAGTGGAAAGGGGGCTATCTGGTGCCTTTTTAAAATAAGGAGACTAATCCCATTCCTGAGGGCTCCATGCTTATGACCTAATCACCTCCCAAAGGCCCCATCCCCTAATGCCATCACCTTAGAGGGTAGGATTTCAGCTTATGAATTTTGGTAGGACACAAACATTCAAGACACAACAGCTTCCTAAGGGAGCTGCTGTTTCCGAGAGTGGGATATCCTATCTCATAGTGATGGCCTGGGAAGAGCCCCATGGTTCCAGACTCACTCTTGGTTTTTGTCATGTCCCACCCCACCTGGGCTGAACAAATGTGTTCACTAAAATGGAAACTCTGACCTGCACATTTTTAGGGGATTGAGGTTCACATTTCTTGTATGTGGAAGCAAGAGGATGCAAGATGCTACAGGCAGCAGCTTTCATCTTCCCTATGTCTGAGCTGGAAGAAGAATCAATGACAGGGCCATCTGAAATATTTAAAACATGGGAACTTCTTGGTATTGGCAACTCACAAATCTAGATCGATGAATTTTTTTGGTTGTTTTCTTGTTTTATTTTTATTTTTATTTTTTTGAGACAGGGTTTTGTTCTGTTGCCCAGGCTGGAGTGCAGTGGACACAAACACAGCTCACTGCTGTCTTGACCTCCCTGGGACCAGATGATCCTCCCACCTCAGCTTCCCAGAAGCTGAGACCACAAGTGTGAACCACCACACCCAGCCAATTTTTGTATTTTTTGTAGACATGGGGGTCTCTCCATGTTGCCCAGGCTGGTCTCAAACTCCTGGGCTCAAGTTATGTACCTGCTTGGGCCTCCTAAAGTGCTGGGATTACAGGCATGAGCCACTTCACCCAGCCTATTTTTTGTTTAAGTGAATGGAGATAAGAAAAAGTCGGCATTTTTCAAGTAGCTACTTTCAAGGTGCCTAATTGCTCTATCAATTAGTTTTAATCTGCTCAAATAATATGTCAGGAATGTATATGATTCGAAATGTAGATTTTGACTCCTTGGCACTGTGAGTTCTGTTAAGACCTAAAGGGCATTCAAGAGAAATAAGACCCATTTCCATGCACTTGGAGTAAACTATGAAGCTTTTCAAGTATAGATTTCCACAGGATCTAATCTTGTCTAAGATAGAATTCCTTATAAGGTGCTTAGATGTAAAACTGCAACATTTCACAAATCTCCAGATGAATGCTATTCAGTGCAGGAACTACACCTTCATCTTAAGCTAGAAATTTAGTTTCATGAAAGCATTTGAGCTTTAGCTTGCCACGAAATATAGCTAGAGCCTCAGATTCTAAAATAAATAAGGACTGTAGATAAATCACCACCAACATGTTTCCTCTTATGAGTCTATAAAAGCATGGCAAATGAAATCATTTCATTTTAATTAGGAGACGGTTTAGTTGGCATTAAATTGTCAGCATTTAACTTTGAGGGCAGGGTAAAGGGAAGAGATTTCCAGCTGGTACATTGTTAAAAGAACTATGCAAATAACACTTAGAGACTAGACTGTGAGACCAGAGACCAGCACCTGTGGTACATTAGAATCACCTGGGGGAACTTATAAGCCATTTCAGAAGCCTGGGTCTCACCCTAGAGATTCTAACTAATAATTAGAATGTGCTTGGGCTATCAATTTCCTTTTTTAAACACTGCAGATAATTCTAATGTGAACCTATAGTTGAGGACCATTGAACTAGATGATGTGAACTAAATTTGGTTTGGACAGGTGTTTCTCAAACTTTAATGTGCATTTGGATCACCTGGGGGCATTTGTGAACCACAGAGTTGGATTCAGTAAGCCTGGCATCTGCACTGAGATTCTGTATTTCTAACAAGCTTCCAAGAGATACCAGGCAGGCATTTGGGCTTGCCAGATTCCTGTGCCCTGGGCTCACAAGGATACCAGGGCTTGTACCTTATTTCTAAACAAATTGTGTATTTTGAATACTATGAAGAGCTCCACCAAAGAAAAGGTAGTTCCAGTCTGCATTATGCCAGAGGTTCTCAAGTGTGGTTCCCTTGATCAGCGGGTTCACCATCGCGTAGGAGCTTACCATAAGTGCCCATTCTCAGGCCCTATCCCAAATCTACAGAATCAGCAACTTGGGGGAGGGGCCCAGTAATTGCATTTTAACAAGCCTCCAGGTGTCTATCATGCAGCAACCACGCCAGTAGGCGAGTATCAGAGCACCTGGTGCTAATGAGAGAGAAAATTAACTGAAGGGGATGTGTAGGTGGCCACGGAAGGGTAGGCTTGTTTTATTTTGAATTAATTTTATTGAGGTATAATGTATATATAATGATTGACTTTTAAGCTTTGATTTAAATTTTTCAAATGCTAACTAACCACCTTTAGGGCGATTACTTAAAATTTTAAATTCTCATTCCCTGGTTTTGCATGAAAATTCACACACACCCCACTGCATGTGTTGAAGTATTTGAAAGAAATTTACAGGTAACATAAAAGCAATGTAGGCACCCATAGTGAGGTTGGGTAAGAGGGTATTTCAAGCTACAGGAAATTCAGGAGCTGGTGATTTCTAGGATCTAATAAGGCAGCAGGGAGCTGGCCCAGAGGAAGACTGTTGGAAGTTACAGCTCCTCCTGCTTGAAAAAGTTCTGGGCTGGAAGATCTGGGCTTCTTGGGATAACTCTTACTAGATGATTCAGTACAGAAACCAGACAGAGGTCTACTTCTTAGAATTGGGGTACATGATCAGAACACGACTTGGGCCACTAGAGAAACCAGACAGAGGTCTACTTCTTAGAATTGGGGTACATCAGAACATGACTTGGGCCACCAACTGCCCAGTCTAGATCTAAGGACCAAGGCCAGAGCCAGAAGAGCAGCAGGGGCAGCCAGAAGCTAAGGACCAGCATTCCCAAAGCCTGGGTCCCCATTCCCACAGCATTTGGTCCAGGTCTGAGGCCTGGGAATTATAAAATCCCAGCAGCAGAGGTGGACAGTGAGAAGCTGATGGTACAGGCAGGACTTGACAACTGAAATGAACATTTTATCTTTCTAAAGTATTCATCTAGGGCACTAAATCCAGGATAAAAACCCAGGATGGAAAGCTACATCAGTGAGCCTATGCTAATGACTGACAGCAACCTACTTCTGAAACTGGTGGCTAAAAGCAACAGGAGTTTTGCCCCCGTCAAAATTAAAAAGACAACCCAATATTAATTTCAAAAGCCCTTGGGAAGTCAGTAATAATCCTCATCAAGTTTTCAAATTCTAAAAGAGAAGAATTGAAAGGGGAAAAGAGAGCAACTGGGGTCTCTTTTCTTGACAGTCTGAAGCTACAGAGTAAAGTTGATGAAAATGAAAGAAGACATGTATTAAGTGCCATATGATTTTTAAATCACCCTCAGAGCATGCTGAATGAGTATTTGAGCAAGAAATAAGCTGCCATCTATGAATATGGGTTGCTGTGTTTGAAAGATAGAACTGAATGGGTGAGGATAATATTTACACATTCCTAGACAATATTAAATCATATGATTCTTTCACCCTCAGAGCATGGTGAATGAGGATCTGTGCAAGAAATAAGCTGCCATCTAGGAGTATGGGTGGCTGTGTTTGAAAGATATAATTGAATGGGTGAGGATAATATTTATACATTCCTAGACAAAATTAATTTAGTCAGTCCCAGAGATTCAAAACAGTCTATCAGCCTGGCTGGTTATCTTAACAACACTGGCCAGTTAGGTCAAAAAAGGCCTCTAAATAGTCACAAGAAAAAAGAGGACACCTGTGCTGTTCTTGGTCAGCACTCAGAAGCTGCAGTCCCAAACTTTCATACCAAATGGCTTTCTTTGTTAGCATTCCTTAGACACAATTTTTGCATTGCCTAAGCCTGATTCTATATATTAATAGATACCCTGTAGCAATGTTCTATTGGATCTATAAAATCTTGTCACAAATAATTGCATCTATTTCCAAATATCTACTAAAATAAATATACTGTTATGGACACAAAAGATCAGGAGAGAAAAATGTATACATAGAGTATACTTACATTAATGCCTATGTTCACTTGTGCTTCTGATTTTAGATATACAACACATGATGTTCTTTAGTGCCTCAAAGTCTGCAGACCAACTACATTCCTACACCCCCAGGAATCTTTCAAAACGAAAATAAGACATTTGGTTTATTTTATGTAACATTATTTGGCATCCAAATGGAGAGCTCTAAAAGAATGGAGGGATTTTAAAATGTTGAGAAAACCAAAAGCATTATCTTATGCCAGTCAGCAACCATCAGTTTTTTGACAGCATACTTTTGGTCTCAACTCAGTCAAATTTGTAAAATTCTGTTGGTATGGGATGAGTAAACAGCTGGTGAATTAAAAGGTGTCCATAAAGTTGTTTCTTTAGTTAATGGCCTGTATTTATAACCCCCATGGTCACATTCTTCCTGACATGTACCTGTTGACAATGTTGGCAAATTAAGTCATGCCAAAGTAAATAGTATTTCAACTTGATGACAATCCTACCTGCTTAGCCTGAGATCAATATAATCATACCTGCTTAGCCTGAGATCAATATAATCAATCAAGAAGCCTTTGTCTAACTCTCAACTAGGCAGCATCAACCTATTTAGTTCAGGCAAATCAAATCTATAGGTAATTCTATAAACTAAATAGGACTTTCAATATAAGAGCTACTAAAAGGAATCTAAATCGGTGGGCTTGAGTTTCATGACCTGGTTCTCTCTCTTTTAAGATAGTCTCACTACACACAGCAGAAAAAAGCGATGAGTGAAGACAAGTGAAGTGGAAAAATAGGGAAAATAAATAGAATATTTATGGTAAATATGAATAAATGAATGCTTAGATTACATCATTGTTTTGATACTTCTAGAAAAATATTGAGCTGAATAACGCGTCTACAACATAATTTACTGACTTTGCTTAAGTACCACACTGGTTCTGAAAGATTTTAACGGTGTCACATCAAAAAAAAAAAAAAAAAAAAAATTTAGAAAAAAGCTAAAAACTTTTCCCCTTTGCGGAGACCCACAAAAAAAAAAGTTTAGGAAACAGCTGAATAGCTTTCCTCCTTGCTGAGACCCACATAAGAATAATACTTCTTCTGAAAGTGCTACCAAAAAGAAACCTGTCTAAAGGCTTTCTTATGCTTAGCTGACCAAACAACCCCCTTTATATGTGGACATTTTTAAGGAATCCTTTTTTCAGGCCACTAATTCGGGAAGTACTACTGTATGACTACAGCTCTCACAGATAATGATCTTAAAACACGGGCCTAAAACATTTGATCACATAGTGTTACAGGTGAAAGGGGCTGTTCGTCCCTGCCTGCCCCGTTTTTATATGGATAAGCAAAATAAGCCAACTGGTTGCACATGGTGGCTCACGCCTGTAATCCCAACACTTTGGGAGGCCAAGGTGGGTGGATTACTTGAGGCCAGGAGTTTGAGACCAGCCTGGTCAACATGGTGAAACCCGCTCTCTACTAAAAATATAAAAATTAGCCGGGCATGGTGGCATGCACCTGTAATCCCAGGTACTTGGGAGGCCAAGGCACAAGAAAAACTTGTACCCGGGAGGTAGAGGTTGCAGTGAGCTGAGAACACACCACTGTATTCCAGCCTTGGGGGACAGAGTGAGACTCTGCCTAAGGGAAAAAAAAGAAAAAGAAAAAGAAGCCAACTGTGAATTGCAGCACAGGGTGGTGGTAGAATTCAGGATCTAGAGCACTAGAGACAGCCACTGCCTGGGTCCAAAACACCACTTACTGGACGTATGGCCTTGGAAAAGTGAAGTTACTCAACCTCTCTGGGCGTCTTTATTTGTAAAATGAGGATAGTCATAATACCTGTCCCACAGACTTGTTGTGAGAGTTAAATGAGATAATACATATCAAGCACTTTGAACAGTGTCTGACACAGAATATAAACTATTTTCCAGCTGCTGCTGCTACTATTATTAGTATTATTATTAGAGGCCAAGAAATCTTTTCCATTAAGAGCCAGATAATAAATATTTTGGGCTTTAGGGGCACACATTGTTCTCTGTTGTTTAGTTTTCCTGTTTTTATTTTATTTTATAAAAGTCGCTTCAAAAATGTTAAAGCCATTCTTAGTTCATTGGACATATAGAATCAGGCTAAGGGTTGTGTTCAGCCCACGGCCTGCACCTGCCAACCCCAGATTATGATCATTAAATTACTGGCTCCAGATCATAGAGCTTGGAGGCAACAAAGTCTCATGTAATACAAGGGATTCTACCCACCTCTTCATACCATCCATTTTTTAATTTTGACACACAGATGAGAAAACATACAAATACATGTAGGCCCATGTTAGCATACATTATGTTCCCAATGGCAATTTTTTGCTAGCACTGGAAACTGGGGCTATGTGGAAAATGGAAAAGCAATTTAAAGTCAGTGACATTTTTCTCTCCCAGGGGCCAAAAGGTGAAATACAAACTTCACATTATGCTTCTAGTGCAATTAGAGTAATTCATTTTGCATTCCCTTGGTGGAGTCATTTGATAACACTTGCAACTAGGACAAAATGAGCTCCTCAGGGCTGGGCCTAGAGTCTCTTCTTATGAAACCTGTCAAGTTCATGAAATGCAGTGGTGAGAAAGGCTCCAGCACTGAAAACCATGTGCCCCATGAAGAGCACAGCATTTCAAACACAACTGTGAAGGAGCCTGGATGATTTCTTAAACAGCAAGAGCTGAGCGCCCATGAAAATCCACCTCATGGATCATGGGGATTTGCAGTTACATTGAAGCCTAAGAAAAAGCTTTAATTTAAACAGGAAAATGCATATAATAAAATGCAGTATATTAAACAGCATGAGTCCAACTACATATAAAAAGGAAATTATGTGGGTAATAAAAAGACACATTAGAGTGGTTATCAGCGCCGTGGGGAGAGGGGATGGGGAGGAACTGCTTATTGGGCATGGGGTTTCCTTTGGGGGTGATGAAAATGTTTTGAACGTAGGTAGAAGTGGTACTTGCTCATCATTGTGAATGTACTAAATGGCACTGAACTGTTCACTTTCAAATGGTTAATTTTATGTTATGCAAATTTCACTTGAATTAAGAAAAGACACAGAAGGGGAAATGCACTCTAGGGGATGTTTAGTTTCTTTTTCTTTTACTATCCTGTACTTTCTACATAGAATGTAGTGCAACTTCTCCTCTATCATGAACAATATTCCTTTAGCATTCAGGAAACACCAGTCAACGTATAAAAACATACTGTCCATGCAAATGTTTAAATGGCCTTGTCAACATGGTCAGTGCAGTTGCAGAGAACCTGGGAGCTAAGCGGAGGCTTGAGGCTTCTTTCATCTTTGATACTCCCATCCAAGGAAACCACTTCACTGATGCAGGTGACAAAATTCCCTGAAAACAACCGCAAATATCCTCTAGCTTCAGCTGCATGTTCCTGAAGAATCATTTTGACAGGAAGCTTTTAAGTAAGTCCAGCACTAAGAAAAATGACAGCTAAAAATCCACATTTTATTCCTTATGAGACCAATGGAACAGAACAGAGTCCTCAGAAATAATACCACACATCTACAGCCATCTGATCTTTGACAAACCTGAGAGAAACAAGAAATGGGGAAAGGATTCCCTATTTAATAAATGGTGCTGGGAAAATTGGCTAGCCATAAGTAGAAAGCTGAAACTGGATCCTTTCCT
>NW_016804523.1:1129240-1153552 GCF_001698545.2 Rhinopithecus bieti
AAAAAAAAAAAAAAAAAAAAAAAAAAGAAAGTAGGGAGTTTCAAAAAACAAACAAACAAACATAGACCTTTTCAGGATGTCAGAGGCCTAGAGATGTCCCACAGAGACAGAATAGAGCTCGCCCCATGGACAAGCCCCTAAGGATCCTGAGTAGTATATGATCTCTGTCCTATTGCATCACCCATAGCAGGTCATGCAACTAACAGGTTCTTCAGAGAAAAAAATTTAAACAAATTCATTGTTCCTTTTTCTCCCTGACCCAAAGTAACCAGGCCCTCAATTTCTGATTAGCTGTATCATCATACTCCTAGTTAATCAGAATTAGAATCTGGTCTCTATTTTAGCTTCTCTAACTTTATCCAGGAACAAAACCTCTGGATTCCACATTAAATGTTTCTCAGATCTTTCCTTCTTGTGTAACTGATTGAAGCCAAGAACAACTGATTTTCTTGCATTCTATCTCAGGATCTCTCAACCTTTAATGTCCACAGGAAATATCTGGAATGACTTCTCTCACCTCTCCAACCACAAAGCCGTAGCTGACTCCTGGTGTCATGATGATGTAGTCCAGGTTAAACTTATCTAGGGATTTCCATGTGTATACAAGTGTCCTGTCAAAGCAACTAACCTGGACTGTCCTTTGCTCCTGGTATACTTTATTTTGCAAAGAGAGTCCTTCCTTAAGTCTTTTTTTTTTTTTTTTTTTTTTTGAGATGGAGTCTCACTCTGTTGCCAGGCTGGAGTGCAGTGGCATGATCTTGGCTCACTATGACCTCCACCTCCCGGGTTCAAGTGATTCTCCTGCCTCAGCTTCCTGAGTAGCTGGAACTACAGGCATGGGCCACCAGGCCTGGCTAATTTTTGTATTTTTAGTAGAAACAGGGTTTCACCATGTTAGCCAGGATGGTCTCGATCTCTTGACCTTGTGATCCACCCGCCTCGGCCTCCCAAAGTGCTGGGATTACAGGTGGGAGCCACCACGCCTGGCCAGTCCTTCCTTAAGTCTTATAAGAGAAAGTGACTTCAAAGGACACATGGTGCAATTCCTTTCTTTTACAAATGAGGATTAAAAAGATTAATATAATTGAAATGATTTGTCCAAGTTTATGTTTCATCAAAAAAATAATTATTGGATGAATAGCTGAATGAAGAAATAAAGGAACAAAGATATCTTTCATTTAAAATGCCAATAAGGGGAACACATTAAGTCAATATTAGCATTCATTTTAGTGCAAGTGTGTTAACGCCACATGGTGCCCGATGTCTATAGCTAGAGTTCTAAATGATCACAGACACCTTTGTCATTTTGCACAATGTTTAAAAAATGAGTTGTCAACATTTTAGTATCAAGAGATTTCATGTAAAAAAACCACGTTAGTATTAAATGAACATGAAAACAATCTAGAAACCTCAGGCCCATGTTTTGGTAGTTGAAAAACCAGCTGGAAATAAGTGAAAGTGCCTCCCTCAACAGCATATGTACACTCTGACTTGCTAAAGTCCACACCCTCCCGTATTTGTCTTTGCCTGACACTTTCTCAGCTATTCACATCATCTCCCTGGCTCCCGCAGGCATCTGAGTTCACAAAATCTGGTCTAAAGGAACTATCACTTTTGGTGATGCATAAATAAATAATTCAGAGTTCAGAGAGAGCCATCATGGATGAGACACTGAGGTAGCAGCTGCTAGGATAGATGGTCTTGTAAGAACAAATGAGAACTGAAAGGCAAGGAAAAAGGAGCCACAGAGGAAAAAGGTCATCATAGGAGGCCCCAGGAGATAGATCTCACCAGATCCACAGATTCTCTGATGACCACAGCCCATGTAAGGCAGAGACTGATGGTCTGTAAATTCAACCCAGCAATAGAAATAACAATAAAACCCAGTATCTTTATTTGGCAAAAAGAAAACTCTTAGGTGGGATGGGGCATTTAAACGTAAGAATATGCACTCAATTATTTGCTGTGATTCACAGCTCTGCACTCCGGACAGCTTCTTAATGCCCCCCCTCTCACTGATTTGTTTCCAATGAACTCAGAAGAGCTTCAAGAAAAACAACTAACAAGAAAATGTCAACTTTCAGGCTTGGAAACATGAAAAAAAAAAAAATTAACACAGAGACCTACACACTCATCCCACACTTGAGCCTCAAAAACTGTTGAGGCAATGGGGTGAAGAAGCTTTTATTAATTAGTATACTGGGGTTTGGTTGATCAACAGGCAGTTCAGATTTACAATTTAGCTGCTTTAGTATTCAGCAGGCATCGGCTCAGTTGAGCCTGGGCAGCAGACCACTAAATTAATGTAATTTCTTCAAGGCCCTCTGCAAGTAAAGCAGGATATAAATGCTAGTGATTGAGCTTTTCTGCATAACAGTGGTTCTCCAACTTGAGTGTGCATCAGAAATCACCTGGAAGGCTGGTGAAATCCCAGGTTTCTGATTCAGTAGGGTGGGGCATGGCCTGGGAATCTGCATCTCTAATAAGTTCTCAGGTATTGAGAGCCACTGGCCTATACAGTACAATTAAAACTAAATTTTAAGAAATGCAATAGCACTTCTCAGAAGCCCCCAGATGAGGCTGAAGTGTCTGATCCTTTGGGGTAATGCTGTGGTTGAGTATCAGTAGAGGAACTGGCTGCAGGGCTTGGAGGCTTTGCAGGATGTTAGCAAAGCTAGTAGGACTCAATATAAATAGAGACTCAATTTTTTTTTTTTTTCAATGAAACAAAGAATAAATTCCTTCTCCTGGAACCATTGCAGTAAGTCTTCCACTCAACACAATTCAAGTTTAGCGAAGCAATTTTGACATTCAGTCCAATTTGTTAAAATAATAATTTATTACTGGTAACAAATGACCTGACTTTATCTTTTGTGTACAAAAGAATACATAATATTTTGTAATTTAATTTCCATAGTGGTTATTCACATGCTTATTTGATGACTTGATTACAAGGCATAATTTATGAAGTTTGCCAAATATTTACAAACCTGCATAAAGTATAATGAGCAGTCTGATCTAAACTCAATCTCAATCTTTGCATTTTGAATCTCATAATAAGAGCTTATTTTTTGTAATCAAAGAAAAATTCAACTTGGTATAAAATAATAGACTTATTTATGGAGATGTTGAATGAGGCCTGCATTTCCATCTTACATCTAGTGACTCTGTGATTTCAGTTTGCTGTGCAGTGCCAGCTGTAACTTATTAATGAAAGACATCTGAACTGCTTTCAACTTGCTAGACACCGAAATCCTTCCAAGCTAGTTGTATTCTGAGCGAGGGAAAAAAAAAAAAAAAAGAAAACGGGAGAGGAACTAACATTGCTTTTCTAATGAAATTAATTTATTAGAAAGCTCAGTATTCAATTATTTGTATAGCTTCTTGTAAAACAGTGAGCAAAAAGATGAGAATGATTCCAGAATTAAAAAAAAAAAAAAAGAGCTTTACAGTTTAGAAAAAAATGGGAAAATAGCTTCATTTGGCTGCATTTATTCTTTTTTTGAGACGGAGTTTCGCTCTTGTCACACAGGCTGGAGTGAAGTGGCGCAATCTCGGCTCACTGTAACCTCTGCCTCCTGGGTTCAAGCAATTCTCTTGACTCGGCCTCCAGCATAGCTGGGATTATAGGCACCCGCCACCACACCCGGCTGATTTTTTTTTTTTTTAATTTTTAGTAGGTTGCATTTATTCTTAAATGTTTTAAGCTTTATGACATATAAGACTCACCTATTACTGAAAGGCATACTAGGTTTGGGGTAAATATGACAGCAATTTGTTAGTAATTCTTTTTAATAGACTGTTGTTCAGGAGAGGAAATGAAAGCTAAATTTTCCAACTGTAACGACAGGAAGGATTTAGGTAAGCAGGAGACATAATGATCCAAACTGGAAAGAGGCCAGGACACCAGGGTCAAAACCTCCAGTCTCGTCATGGATTCTTAGCAGCAGCCCTATTACATCCTGAAATGTGACTCTAAAAATAACACACGGGATCCCAGATTTTTGTGTTCCCTTTAGACTATCATTGAATCACATTTTCTCAGTCTTGCTGTCAAAGGATCATCTTCCTAGCTGTTCTAACAACTAAACTGTACAAAACTTAGGTGTACAACATTAAGGATTATACATCTTTATCACCTGGGTTGGAATTCATTTAGTCAACATAAATACCTCAATAGAACAGGTGCAAAATTGAGGTGTACAACATTATGGGATGTACTGATTTGAGCCATCTCCCCTGGACTGTATTTGCTCAGGGCATAGGGTGAAGTGGGTGCAGCATATAGAGCATGAGAAGACCTAGTTTTAGGTTGAACTCTGGCCCAGCTTGCTGTGTGGTCTCAGTTCCTTTACCTCTCTGGCTTCATTTTTCTCATCTGAAAAATGAGGTGAGAAGCCCTCTGTCCTGCAGACAGAGGAAGAAAATAAATGAATAAATAGATATTATGGTAAGTAAGTAGTGTTAAGAAGAAACATAAAGCAGGAAAAGGAGTGAGGAAGTGCTGAAGGCTGGTGAAATGGGATGCTCCTGCTAAGGCAATTTTCCAGCAGACACATGAGGGCTGTAGGGGAGAAAGGTCTGTGTGTAACTGGGAAAGAGGGTGATCCAGACGGAAGGAACAGGAAATGCCGAGTCCAAGAGGCTAGAAGAAAATGCATAGGAGGAAAGAGAGAGATTAAGGTAGAAAGGTGAAGGGAGGTGGGGATGATATCTAGCAGGGCCTTGGAGGGTTCTGAGCAGTGGAGTGATGTGATCTGAATTACATTTCAAAACATCCCTCCATCTGCTGTTTTTAGACTAGACTAAAATGGGCATGGCTAAGGCAAAGAGACCAGTTAGACACCTCTTGGGGTACAATAGGGAAGACATGATATTGGCCTTGACCACTGTGTCATGATGATGTTGGTGAGGAGCAGCTGGATTCTGGATACCTGCTGAGGGTAGAGCAAACAGTATTTGTGAACAGACTAACATAGGACGTAAGAGGAAGGTGTCCATGTTCTCTGCAACTGAGAGCACATCTGTTGAGATGAAAATGACTGTGGCAGAAGCAGATGAGAAGAGTTGAAAGCTTTGATTTGGGACTTATCGGTAAAGGAGACAGATATATGGAACTGAGCACAAATCTCCTAAACAGGTAAGAGCGGCAACGCAAGCTTATTTACTCTCAAAGCAGAGAGAGAAGGTAAAGAAAAGACAAGGTGAGCTACCAAGGTGTCTCTTACAATGTTATTATCTTTTACTGAAAAAAGCACAATCATATTTTCAGAGTCATAGGCACTAGAAAGTATTTTGTATTTATTTAAAATCCAATCCTGAGAAACTCAGATTTCAGACAATATTTCATTGACTCTTAAAGCACCCACGTGAATAAGAAAAAAACTATCAGAGACCCTCTTTGAGAAGTAGAAAAATAAAGAAGGGAAAATGGCTTGCTGAAAGTCAGGAAAGCTTTCTCCATGTGGAACGCGGTCCTTGGTATAAAAGACACTAAGTTCAAAGTTGACCCTTTTGCCTAGATTAAATGTTGGGTTAAGTGAATTATTCTGAATGGTCAGATCTTAAGTGTAATTAGAGCCTAGATATTAAAAAAAGACTCGTGAATCTCATAGGATACTCATAAGTAAGTTCTATACTAGAAACTCACTTAACTTATATTTCACTTGTCAGACCAAGGCTCATCAGGTGTTCACAAGACAAGCAAAATACACAGATTGCCCAGGGAGTGCTGGACTCTCCCAGCTGGCAAGCTACTTTCCAATATTTTGTACCCTTTTGCTCTCACCTTACATGTCTATCATGAGTTACTTATGTTTGTTTTCAAATCTATTTATTGTCAGTTGTCATAAAAATTACATAAACCAATGATTGAATCTTGTGGAAAAAAAGAGGGTTGTCATTTCTCTAGTTGAATATTTTGGCAAGATTTCTTTAAAGGCAAGTTGCTAAAAATATTTCTCTCAAATTCCATGTAGACAGGATAACTAAAAGATTAGGGAGAAAAGTCACAGAACTGCAGGATTTTACATTCCATTGCACTCTGCCCAATGAGTGTCCTTAGTCTCAGATCCACTTTAAAGAAACCAAACTGGCTATCTGAGGCATTCAAAGTATAGAGAAAAAACAATAAACAACAACAACAAAAAAACCAAAACCAAAACCAAAACATAAAACCCACTCAATAGACCCATAGTTAATGAAAAGGCTTGTCACTAACATTAAAAGATCAGTCAACAATAGAACAACATTTATATGCTTTAAGTTACAGTGTTTAAGGTATATATGAATTAATTTTAAAAAATGATTACTTCCTCGAATTGACTCTTGTGATAAACTGACCAAAAATGCAGCTTCTCATTGCAAGGGTTAAGTAAGAGGGCTGTTAGTATATTTCATGGCCCCATGATTCTGGGCTCCTAGAATATACTCATGTTTGAGTAGAACCACTCACTGAGTCACAAACAATATTTCATGTACCCTGGGAGATCTCTACATTTCTCATGGACCCAATTTGATTTATGTATCCTGCCATTATTTTGAACTGAGGTCATTATATCTATGTGTATTTCATATGAAGCCTTTCACTTTGATGGCTTGTGTGTTCTATTAGGAACAGAAACACATAGAAAGGAATAGAAATAAAACAGTGGTGATGGAGAAAATGCTGTCAATGCTGAAAGTGGTAAATATACTTATTTTAAGTTTTGAGATAAGGAAGTGGGTAAGAGTATCCACATGCATGGATATTTGGTGAAAAAATATACTCAATATTTTCTCCAAGTGTCAATCAACCAAAAGGACAACGCACTGTCCAGTATGGACAATGAGATTTATATTTATTTATATATTATGCTATTAATGAAATTCAATGTAATAGTTCCCAGAAACTGAAACACTTACTTTCTTCAGTAAGAGCATGCTCAAATAGTATTGAGTTTGAATTAAAAAAATCCAATACAGAATTATTTTTTAGCTCTTACTGGCCAGCTGCTCTTAAATTTCCATGTAAATGATATTAGGAGAAAATCTTCAAATCTTACCTTGAAGTATACATCCCCCCACTCCCAACCCTCAAACAAATACCACTGGTCATGGAACAACATGGGTTTGAACTGTGTGGGCACACTTATACATGGATTTTTTTTTCAGTGAAAGTTACACCAATGTGCCTGCTTCTCCTGACTCCACTTCCACCTTCTCCACCTCTGCCACCCCTGAGACACCAAGACCAACCTCTTCCTCTTCTTCCTCCTCCACTTACTCAACATGAGGATGATAAGGATAAAGACTTTTATGATGATCAACTTCCACTTCACGGACAATAAACATATTTTTTTCTTCCTTATGATTTTCATATTAACACTTGCTTTTCTCTAGCTTACTTTATTGTAAGAATACAATAGGCAATACATATACCATACAAAAAGTATGTGAGTTGACTGTTGATATTATCAGTAAGGCTTTCAGTTAATAGTAGGCTATTAAGTTTGGGAGAAGTCAAAAATTACACATGGATTTTCAACTGCACAGGGATATGGTACCCCAACCCCCACATTGTTCAAGGGTCAACTGTACATAACCACAGTCTACTCAAGAGTATGTTTCAGAACACGGTTCTTAGAATGGGCCAAGACTAACAGCAACCAAATTATGGAAAGCAAAAACATTACGAGATATACTGATTTGAGCCATCTCCCCAGGACTGTATTTGTTCAGGGCACAGGGCAAAGTGGGTGCAGCATATAGGGCATAAGAAGACTTGGTTTTAGGTTGGACTCTGGCCCAGCTTGCTGTGTGGTCTCAGAGTTCCTTTACCTCTCTGGCTTCATTTTTTCTCATCTGAAAAATGAGGTGAGAAGCCCTTCCCAAGGTCCATTTCCAACCCTAAAATTCTGTGCCTCTGTCATCCTAATAGCAAACACATATTGAGGGCTTTCAATGAGAAAGGCAGTAGGCAAAGTGCTTCCCATGTAATAACTCATGTAAGCCTCACACTCATCCTAAGAGCAGATATTCTGGTACTGTTCCCATTTTACAGATGAAGAAAATGAGGCGCAGAGAGGTCCAGCTGTACATCTGCTTCATGCAGCTAGGAAGGGGACGAGCAAGGATTTGAATAGAGGCAATGTGGCCCCAAAGCCCCAATATTTGAGCTCATACTGCATCATCCTGTTTCTTGTAATATGAATTGGTAATTAAAGAAGGAGTTGATCTCAGCAGAGTAATAAAAGAGCTTAAAGGAACTACAAAATCTGTTCTCTTGAAGTGAGGTGACATGAACGATCGCATAAAACCACCACAATAAGGACAGAATCAAACACTCTTATGTGACATGGAGCATCCATTTCTGCCTCCAAAGTTACAAACCAGGAGTTCTCAAACTTCACCGTACATCTGAGTCACCAGGACAGTCTTGTCGAAAATGAAGATTCAGGGTCAGAACATCTGGGTGGGCATGAGAGTCAAATATGTAACAAGCTCCCAGGAGGGGTCAGCACTTCTAGAATGAGGACCATACTTTGTGAGTGAGGGTAATAGAGCTTTGATGGTTTAGGGGTCAACAGAACTCAATTCTGCCATAAGTTATCTCTGGATTCATGGTTAAGTTTTGTAATCTCAGTGTCCTCAAATAATCTTCCCTGTACATTTCCTTTTAGCTCTAAAATTCGGTATTTCTAATGATATTAGAAATTCATCCTACACTGAGTTTCCACTTGTAGGAACCCTCTCTCATTCAGCCTACACTGAGTTTTCAATTATAGGGTTAATGAGAGGACAAAATGCCTCCCCATTCCCCCAAACCCTTCTCTGCCATGGAAAGTGAAGGCTTAGTCCTTCTCACACACATTACAGAAAGATAACGGGAGCTCTGTACAGAGGTAAAATCACCCTGTAAACACGTGATTAGCAGAAAAAATATTTAAGAGGCTTTCTACTTCTTTGAGAAGTCTCTTTGAGACTCACTTGCCAGGGCAATGGTATGTTGGGTATTAAAAGACTGATCTTAACCCAATATTTTAATAACTTATTGGGAGGGGGAGTTTGGATTTCTTAGCCATCCAGACCTGCACTGCCGACCCAGTATAGTGGCCATTAGGCATATGCAGCTATTGAACACCTAAAAGTGGTTAGCCTAATTTGAAAATACACATCAGATTTCTAAGACTTCGTATGAGCAAAAGAATGTAAAATATGTCACTAATAAATTTTATGTTGGTCTCCTATTAAAATGACAATATTTTAGGTCTACTGGATTAAACAAAGTATTTTATTAAAATTAATTTTACCTGTATCTTATTACTTTTAATACATGGCTACAAGAAAAATTTAAATTATATATGTGGCCCACATTGCATGTCTACTGGGTGGTATTGACCTAGACCTTTGTTACTCAAACCGTAGTTGTCAGATGAATAGTATCCATGCCACCTGGGAGCTTGTTAGAAAAGGATCCTCAGACCTATTGAATCTGAATCTGCATTTTAGCAAGAGCACAGGGGACTCTGGTATACACTCAAGTTGGAGAAGTGCTGGACTAGTTTTCCCTACAACATATCATAGTAGGTATTTGGGTTGCTGGCCCACAGGAGCGACATGCTAAAAGGGTATTGTGCTTGCCGATTTTCTACAGAAACATGTCAGAAAAGCAATGCTACCTTTTAAATTATCATACAATTTAAGTATATAAAAATATAGCACACATAAATTAAACACACAACATATATACATTGGGGGGGAGGGGAAGAGAAGGAGGCCATTTAACTGAAGCTACCTTAGTTACTTCTGGATTTTCAGCCACCATGTAGGTAAAACTAATGTTCACTAGATCTATGCCACTGCAGACACAAACTATTCGACCTTCGAGATCATTTTCTGATTTTCCAACAGCTTCAAGAGCAGCCAAGATTTTGGGATCCTGTATAGAGGTACACAGAGAAAAAAAATAAGTTAGATCACAGAGCATGGAGGAAGAAACTTGGTAAAAAGCAACCACATTTAATGTAAAAATACACATAAAGGCCCAGATACTTAGCATTATTCGAAAACCTGTAGAGGTGAAATTTGTAACACTATATATTCCTTGAAATCAACTGATAAGAAAGGTATTACAAATTTTTTGGTTGGGGGAGGTATGGAGTCTCTGCTCTGTCACCCAGGCTGGAGAACAGTGGCGCACTCTCAGCTCACTGCAACATCTGCCTCCCTGGCTCAAGGGATCCTCCCACAGAAGCCTCCTGAGTAGTTGGGACTACAGGCACATGCTAACACACCCTCATTTTTGTAGAGACAGGGTTGCACTATGTTGCCCAGGCTGGTCTCCAACTCACTCCTTGGATTAAGGGATCTGCCTCCCTCTGCCTCCCAAAGTGCTAAGAGGTGTGAGCCACTGTGTCTGGCCTAAAATTTTTGATTTAGAAACTAGATGTGAGGGTCTTTGTTTAGAGTTTTGATTGTAGTTGTCGGAGGACCTGGAATATGGCAACAGGATAGAAAAGCCTTTTATTAGGGTCTGCTTGTCCACAAAGCCTCTCTCTCAACAGAGGAGAGTCACAGAGGTTTCATGTGAATAAATGTGGCATTACCACAACCAGCAACCACATGTTATTCTCAAAACTGAGATTAAATGTTTTAAGTAGCCTGGATACAAAGAGTGAACTTTTTATCTCTAGAAGTCATGGCCATTTCCAATATAAGTAAATCCGTGTTTAGAAAAGCAAATACCAATCACAGGTACCTTTGGTATGGCTCCCGACCGAATACTGTTGATGAGGGAGCATTCTAGCACCTGTCCTTCCTGAAGAGAGAGAATACAACACAGCAATGAGCTTAAATTATGCCATACCTATGATACAGGCAAAGTGCTTGGCAAAAATTACTGATGATAAAGGCTGTGCTTATTATAGTCACATTGAAGAGGGAATTAAAACCATGTAACAATAATTATTGCAAATAATCAGAAATAATCAAGACCCCAAGTATTCCATTTCATATATACATATATATGCAATGCTCAATATAAAAATGTTTCTAAAATCTGTTACTTTTATATATAAACCATTGTTAATAATCATTAAATATATGTGTGTACATGAAATATGAGAAAATGCTAATTTTATATAACTATAATTCTTCTTTTCTTAAATTCAGCTCAATTGTTCATTAAATGTGGACACTGTACCATACATCGAATTAAGTCCCAGGGTTTAATGAGATAAACACACTTTTAATGTACCTTTTAGATTTCAGCTTGAGCATCTCTTCTTCTGGCAGATTTCTTTCTAACTCCCAAGATTAAATTAAGCTCTTTGACAATCCAGTGTTCTCTTTCGCAACATTCAATGACTTGTAACTTATCTTTTAATGTCTAACTTTGCTCCTAGACTGGAATGATAATGTCCTTAATCATCACTGTATACTTCAATGCCTGGCACACGGACGCACATTTTTTAAAACCTTGAATGAATGAATAAGGGTAGGGTTCATCAACAGCGCTCAGTCTACTTGTTGAGAAACAAAATGGCTTAAACCACAAAGCAGAAAGAACAACTTGCTGTTCTTGGGCCATACCTTGCCTTCACTTTTCCATGTCAGAAAGAAGCCAAACTCATCCACTTTGAAGAGGCAGTTGGGTTCAAACACAAAGGATTCCTGTCAAAAAGAAATGTGTTGATCTTCATGACTCATACCATTTTGAATCTAATAAAAATGCAAATATTGTTGAGCTTCTAAACAAAGGCAAATTAGAAATCACTCTTTCACATCTAATATCCACAATTCTTATTGTATTATGGAATGTTTTCATTTTGAAAATCCTTTGCTTTCATTTTTGTATTGTAAAACTGATCAATTTAATAAAACACCTCGCTCTAGGATAGGTTTAAGAACAAAGCATACTGACTGAAGGCGTGAAAGTCATAGAGAAGAAAGTTTCCTTAACATCTGGAAGAAGGATTCCCAAGTTCTAGCCCACTGATGTCAAAATCAGGAGATACATTATTTTTTAAGTCACTGGTTTTGTTTTGTGTCTTTTTCTTTTTCTTTTCCTTTTTTTTTTTTTTTTTTTTTTGTCTGTAAAATCCAGCATTCAGTTATTTGCTGAGATTTTTGCTTTTTTATCTAACCTCATTTGGTGTCCTGTAAAGCAGGTCTTGAACAGACCCGAAAGCTAAAATGTAGGTGCTAGACTAGCAGCATGAACATCAGCTGGGAGCTTTACTGAATTGCAGAATATAGGGCCCCAGCCCAGATGGACTCAGTCAGAGTCTGGCGGGGATGGGACCCAGCAATCCCTCTAGAAGATTCCGACACACACGAAAGTTTGACAACCATTGCTTTGAACTTTGACACCAGAAACTCAGTGAAAGCTACAGAATCAAGTTTGAATAAAGAAGGAATATTAGCCAAATTCAAGGCATCAGAGCAGCTGTGTTACACTTGCCAACCGACTTCTTGTCTTACTAGAGCACCATTATGCTTAGGAATGAGAGGAAAAGTCCATGTCAATGAGAGAAAAAGGGTGTTTGGGAAATGAACATAGATGCTCTGTGCCCTCGGACTGCATTACACCAATACTTAGCATCCACACTTCAATAAATCTACATGTTCTTTTCATGAGCTGAAGAAACTGGCTTTCTAGATCATTTCAATGCCAGCAATTAGGAACCTGTCTGGCAAACATGGATCAAGGCAGTGCCTTAAAACAAATAAACAGTAATTACAGGATTAAGGTTTTAAGGGCCGTTCAGACTCTTAGTTTCTGTTAAAAATTACTGTTAAAATTTATATTTCTAAATTACAGTGGAACAACAACAATTATCAAGGTAAATCCAATGTCAAGATACTAGGCCATCATAAAGTATTCCTAGGGGTCCCTGAACAAAGCAGCCTTCAATCTGGGTAGTTTTCTGGCAGATGAAGAATTACCGTATGTATTTACATATTCCAACTCTGTATCAGGCGTGTGCTCTGTACTGCTGTCACTGCCATGAATAACATCAAAGGAAAGAGCATGTATGACCTTTGCTTTTGGAGTCAAAACCCAGTTCCACCACTTATTATGTACTTTCTCCCAGAAAGACCTTTTCTAAATTTCAGGATCCTTGTCTAACAAGTGGAAGTAGTTCCACCTACCTTTTGGGTT
Source organism: Rhinopithecus bieti (assembly GCF_001698545.2). Taxonomy (NCBI): domain Eukaryota; kingdom Metazoa; phylum Chordata; class Mammalia; order Primates; family Cercopithecidae; genus Rhinopithecus; species Rhinopithecus bieti. The sequence goes on from NW_016804523.1 coordinate 1,142,385, forward strand.
TATTGCTGGAATTAAATGAGATGGTGAACATAAAGCACGTAACACAGAATTCCAATTCAGCAAGTAATAGCTCTACCAATAATACATGGTTCAGACTTGTAATAGTGGTAGCAAATTACTAACAATATGAAAGCGTCAGTATATGACATTTTGTGACCCTTCAAAATGGCATTTTTGGACAGTTCAACCTTTTAGAAAAGGCTTAACCCAGAAGTTGATATTTTAGCCTTCATGCCAGGCAGAGTGAGCAGCTCTTGACCTCACATTAGAAATTTGTTTGGTGTGGCTAGAACACCTCAAGAGAGTGATGGGGGTGTGATGGGACATGTATAGAAGAGTTGTTTCATTGCAAGGGTCTTGTGTGCCACCTAAAAGGCATTAGCTATTACCTAAAAGGCCATGGCGGGTCTTATGTTGTTACTGACTAAAAAAATGAGAATTATCAACTAATCAAGACATGAGAATTAGGCCATTTCCAAATACATCCCAAGCAATATCCTGATGGTAATGAAGAACTTTGGTATACAGTGTTCAAAAGTACATCCTAAAATGGTATTTATCTAGTACACCCACAGTGAAGCAGCCACTATCATTACTTATGTGCACCCTATCACCTAATTCCAAGTAAGGATTTGAGATGACTCAAGAAATACAAATAATAAATAAGAATGGGTTTCCAACTTATTTTGAGAGTGAACTTTGATTTCCTTGGCCTCCTTAAATATAAATTTTTTTTCTTCCTTTCCCCGAGTACCCCTAGAGCTTGCCATTACCACCTGGACATTTCAATTCCGAATATCTCACTCTTAGAATTCCATCTGGTCCTTCTAGCCCCTAGCTCTATAGTTTGTTCTCCCCTCCTATAATTGACTTCTTTGCAAAGTCAAATATCCCTTTTGATTGTCCCTCCCAATCTCTCACAACCCACCAGTCCCTCCTCTTTTTACTTCCATCCTTATGTAGCTTATTTCTAAAGCAGCCCGATATTGCAATCACTCCCTCACAGGTGGTTCGGAACATCCATGTCTCATTTAGTGTTTTCTTGGCCAAAAAACGAAGTCTATTTTATGCACATTTTGTCACCAAACTTGGTGTTGAAAATCACAAAATGGAACTGTCTGGCTTTAGTTTAAATTCAAGATTATAAACCTCAAATGGATAGTCAACAGTGACGTTCAATCTTATATTTCTTTCTCAATGGTTACCTACTCTTTGAGAGGATGAGTCCACTGCTTTTTTGAAACCTGTTCACATTCACCCAATTACAGTGCTTCATCAAAGCAAGGAAACGCCATCAGGTGGACACAATTCTCTTTCTTTCCTCCAATAAAGCATGTTTTCCCCTGACAAAGTCAACCCCCCAGCATCTGCTCTAGATTCAATCTTCTTTAACCTACACAAGCACTTCAATCCTTCATTTTTTACCACCTAACACACATCAGCTTTGTTCTTTTTCTTCACTAGATCATTCCCATCAGCACACAAATGTGTTCTAGCTGTTCCTACTTCCACTTACTACCACATGTCCCTGATCCTCTTTAGGACATAATATCCTGGAAATATTCACTGTTCCCATTACCTCTCTTCATACCATCTGAGCAACTATATCTGGCTTCCATTTCTATCACCCTCTAAAACTTCTCTGGCCAGTCCAGCATGCTGCAAAATAAGGGTGCACATCTTCCCTTTCTCATCTGATTTGATCTCTGAGAGGTTGGTTATTCCTTCCTTCTTGAAACACTCTCCAATCTTGGTTGTGCTCCATTACCTTAATCTAATTTCTCCTCTTTTCCTTCTGTACTCAACTTTTACATAGTCCCAGGAGTTGGTTCTGGGAATTCTCATTTCCACTGTGTTCCTAGATTTCATCCAATCTTGTGTCTACGACATCATCTATTTCCTGATGACTTTCAAATTTGTAATAGCAGCCCTATCCTCTCCCCTGTGAGTTCAAATATTTGCTATTTGACATCTCCACTAGGATGTCTTGAAATAAGTATGTCCATAACTGAATTCTTTATTCTCTCCCCCTCTCCAAGTTTCTCCATCACAGTACTTCCTTAGTTCAATAAATGTCAATAGCATCTGGTCACTTATTGAAACTAAGAGTCATCCTTAATTTTCCCTTATCTTTTCCTCTCACTTTCAGTAACAAGTCTACTTCTATAATATTTTGAATATACACCCATCTTACTCCCTCTCCATCACCATCTTGGCCCAAACCAATATTATCTCTCCCATGGATTGATCTTCTCACTTCTGTTCTTTCTGCTGCCCACAGGAACCCGAATGATTCTTTAAACTTTGAATCAATTCATTAAAACCATTCAATGGATTCCTATTATATTTAAGATAAAATCCCAACTCCTTACCATGGCTGAAAAGGTCCTGAATGATCTGGGTCCTTCAAATCTTATCTCATGCCACTCTCTGTTCACTTATTGAAACTAAGAGTCATCCTTTTAATTTTCCCTCATCTTTTCCTCTCACTTTCAGTAACAAGTCTCCTTCTATTTCTTGTTCACAACCATAAGAACTCTTTTCCTGCAACCTCTCAAGCTCTCTCCAGCATCAGGGCCTTTGCACTTGCAGTTCCTGCTGCTCAGAAGTCTCTTTCTCCTGCCCTTGGTGCATCAGGCTCCTCTTCATTCTACAGACCTTGTCTTCACCATCGCCTCCTCAGAGAGGCTCTCCCTGATCCTTGATTTAGTGACTGGCTCCCGCATCAGAATGCAACAACCTCCAAGAAGGCAGAGTCCTTGAAGCAGTCTTGTTTACCTTTGTGTTCTAGCACCTAGCACATCAAAAGCACCATAAAACTAACAAATTAACTTAAAAATGAATGAACAAATGAATTTTTTTTAAATAAAAGATTTTGCAGCAGGTCAATATGTAAAACAAATAAACAAGAAGTCGCTCAAATTGAGGGGGCTGCACCAGGCCCAGAACCCATCAGGAAGTTCTTGGAGGACTACCAAGGATAGAAGTGCATTTACAAGGGCACTGGTTGAGGCTGTCTGCCTGAAGTCAGGAGCCCCTTTTTGTAATGCATACAAACTCATATTCCAGGTTGGCAGTGACTTTGGGGTACTTCCTGGGAATTCCTATTGAACCAGGAGCACTGTTTGACACTGTGAAGAAATCATTTTCAAAACAGGATGAGAAATCTGGGCAAAGAGAAGAAAAATAAAGTGGAATAGTAAAATAAGGCCAGAGTAAAAGGCAGCTCTCAGAAATGCCTGTCATAAGGTCGTACACAGTTATAACAGAATAGCAATTTGGCTCTGGGCTACCTAGCAACAAAAGCAAAAAAGGGAAAAAAATATTTACTAGGTGCCCATCCAGCTCATAAAATAAAAACATATCAGTTGTTAAGAGAAGCAATTATCAGAATAGAAATTCTCCAGGGGGATCTTAGAATGAAACTCAGTTGACACTGAAGACCAGGCTCAAGACAAAACCCACAATCAGTTCATCAATTGTGGCTGAAAGGTTCTCGGACCAAATGCTTCAAACCACCCATGAAAAATCAGAGAGCAAATCCGAGGGATGAGAGGTAATCAGCTGAAAGGAACTAAAACACAATCTAATTTGGTTTCTCACCACCTCCTACTAACGAACATAATAACCCTACCCTCAGGTGAATAAGACACATCATCTCTACTCTTTTTTCCCTAACAGCAGTTTTAAATTTCACATGAATCCCTCCTGACCTGAAAGTGGGCTGTGGCTCCCTGACCAGACTGAGGCCAGGCTATTGTGAAGTCCCATTGTGAGAAAAATCCTCCTCCAGATCTGGGCACTGCAGGGGAGATCATAAAAGAAAGCTGGAACGTTTCTCCTTTGTGAATCTATTTGTTTTGCAGTTAAATGGTAACAGAATTTTCTGGTAAAGAAACAAACCATAAGAGAACTTCCTGGGGGGGCTGGGGTGAGGTGAGCAGAATTTTAATTCTCGTATTAGTTAAAATTCATCAGTCACACCTTAGAGCTTAAGGACATGTTAGCTCATCCAGCCCAACTCTTCTTAGGCCACTAGAGAACAAGGCTAGAAAGGGACAGGAACACCTTTGTGAAACTACTAAAGTGGAGGCCAGAGGGCATTATGTTGAGAGTCAAGAATCACTTTTGCTGGAGATCACCATTGCTGGAAGCAATTTCTGGCTCAGAGATCCCCGCTCTGAGGGGTTTGTGCCACTACAGACTTACAGAGACACTTCCCTCTCTTATCAAAGATAGAGTATATTTTTCACTTGTGTGTTATTTTTAGTATATTTTCCCCACACATGCTGTTTCAACATTAATCAATATCACAACCCATCTTTCAAAGATTTCAAAGATTCAAGTTACTTTCAAATCAACTAAGATTAAAATTTTCCTTTATTTCAATTTTTAAAGTGATTCTGTTCAATAAAGTTTAATGCCCCCATAAGGAATGTTAGAGAGCTCAGCAGGCCAAATACTCTGATTGAAGTGGAGGAAATTCTTTGGATGGGGATACAGCTAAGTGGTAGTTGATTTTATTTTAATTTTGAGTTGTAGTTATTTCTTACCCGTCTCTCTTGCCCTCTCTCCCACCATCACTTCTCAAGTTAACTGCAAATGTCTGTATCTTTTTACTGTGAAGTTGGCATCTTCAAATAGGGTGTAGTCAAGTCTTATTATTAGCTAGGGACAGCTATTTCGGACTAGATCGTAAAAGTTTTAACTGTACCTTATTTAAACATTAGTTGGCCAGGTGCTTTTTTGTATTTGTCACTGGACAGATACATTAGGACGTAGAGAAATGTGAAATGGAGTAGGCTTTCACATTCCATCACAAAATTGCGTTTTCTGGGAAAAAAGACCTTCACAAGAGGTGGCAGTCCACAGTGGTTTTGAGGCCCAGGCCTTGTAGTGACCGGTTCCTGGGTTTGAATGTCAGCCTCCTCGCCAGGCACCTGCTGGAGAATCTTAGCAGTTATTCTGCTTAACTTTGCCATATTTCACTTTTCCTCGCTGTAAATTGGGAAAACTGAAATCAACTCACAGGGCTTTCAAAGAATTAATATTGAGAATGTCTAAGTACCTGGGACAAAGTAAATGCTGACTAAATGGTCGTATTTATGAGAAAATAGCTACCATTTTAGGGCTATTGTGTGAGGCATTTCACAAATACTATCTCATATAAATCTCATGATAACTCTGCAAGGTTTTAGATTAGATAACATTGTCCAACGGATTTACCATGATGATGGAAATGTGCCAGATGGGCTCTGCCCAATACGTTCACCATGAGCCACAGGGAGCACTTGAAATGTGGGTAATGCAACCAAGCTGCTGAATTTTTTATTTTAATTAATTTTTCATTTCAATAGCCACATGTGGTTAGTGGTTACCATATTGGCCAATGCGGTTTCAGAGAGAAGCGGGGGAAAAGGTTCAGAGGAGACTAAAGTCTTCAAAGCCACAGTCAATAGTAACAAACCTGAAATTCAAGCCAGCTTCTCTGATTCCAAAGCCCATGCCTGTCAGACTCGGGCAACCTTGACCAAGCAGGGCCCGCTCTGCCTATCGCCAAAAGATTGTTGGACTGTCAATAAATGAACACTGCCTAGGCAGACTCCACTAGGTACACATGGGACTCACCCTCCTTGCTTCCCGGTTTGATAAGAATGGAGAGGAAGTTAAAAAGACCTTGTCAAGGTTGAAGAGAAACAAACAGGAGTCTGAGGAAGAGGCCATAAGGGATCTCATCCAATTTAAATCACATTATGGGTGACTACCACCAAAGAGATCTCATAAACCAGGGAGAATGATGGGTGTGGCCTTCAGACTGGGAAAGCAGGTGGAGTCTGGTTTAGAATTAACCAAGAGGTCCAGCTTTTATCAGATCCTGAAAGCTCAGAACCCAAGAGATGCTTTATGGCTTATTTATTTCCTCTCCTTATTCCAGGGAAATCCTTCAAGCTTCATACCTAGCAGATCCTTTGTGATTCTGCACAAACACTTCCTCTCTCAGAACCATAAAGTTTTATTTTTTTCAAGTTAAACTAAAGCCCTTGGTGATGATATCCTGCCATCAGAATGATTTATGGACTGATGTAATAGATGGGCATAGGTCCTTATTAAGTTGCTTTTACCTTCATGAGCTTGGTCTCTGCTTGGAAGGATGCAGAATGTTCATTCCATTTGTGCCTCTCCCAACTGCTTTAAGATTCCATGAGATAAAGGACACTGGGCCTCTCAGCTCACATTTCACATGAGGAGCTGGAGGGCACAGCTGTAGCTGCTCCATCACAGACCCCTGTTATGTGCTACAAGTATTACCTGGTGAAAAAATCTATCTGACAAAACAAGAGCATGTGTAGCCCCTGCATTCCTTTCCATGGCCTTTGATTATTTGGACAGATGTTCCTATTGGGTTAAGTCGTTAAACATAGACCTTTCCCCCTTCCATCAGTAACTGATGCTCAACTGGAATCCAATAGGGAGATGCAGTTCTAGTCTCCTGATGAGCAATTCAAGAGGCCTGTGGCACCGAATAATATGCCTACTATTGCTAGGTAACATATACAGTGACTACTAAGAGCCAGGCAGTGCTCTAAGTCCTTTCTATACATTAACTTATTATCCTCCCAACATTCCGATGAGGGAGGTACCATTCTCATTATTGATACAGGAGTTAGAAAGAAATTATCAGGCAGACAGTGCGGGTACAAGGGGTCCTCGGCAAGGCTTCCCTTTTAATAAAAAGTAGCCCCCAAATCATTTCTTTTCTAACAAAGAGCAGCCTGAAAAACTGAGCTGCAGACATAGATAAGCAAGCTGGAAACTTGCACGGGTGAATGCCAGCAGCTGTGCCAAGAGAAAAGGCTACCTGGAAGCCATGTATGTTTAACACAGAGGCTCCATCTTCTCTTTTCTTTGTCACCACGTGTACAGTCAGGACCAGGCAACATGGCACCAGCCAGCTAGAGAACCCATCTGCATCATAAAAGATTAAGGTGGAGTGGCCAGCTTCTTTGCACACTTGCAAATGACACGCCTGGTCCAATCAATCTTTCATCCCTATGTAAATCACACACCCCCTCCTTAAGTTTATCTATTAAACGTTCTGCATTTCACTGCGGAACTGGCAGCCCATTCTCTCCAGGACCCCTTTCTGTGCAGAGAGCTCTTCTCTTTCTTTTGTCTATTAAACTTCCACTCTTAAGCTCACTCTGGTGTGCCCATGTCCTAGTTTTCCATGGCTGTGGGACAACGAACCTCAGGTATTAGCCCAGACAAACAACGCTGCTTCACTATTATACCTATTTTACAGGTGAGGACATTGAGGCATGGAGATTAAGTGTTTTGAACAATATGCTACACCTGCTTTGAGGCTGACACATGAAAGACTGACACCGCTCAGGAGTAGGCCCAGGTAACTGCTCAGCAGGCATACCTGAAGAAGGCTCTACTATTCTCCTTGTCACTGATGCCAGTAATCACCACGAAGGGTCAGATGGGCTTCTGAAGTGTTTTGGTTTTAATTACTGCATTTCTTATGGATTCCCCGAGAATCCTGCCACATAGATAACTGAATAATTGTGCTACTGAAACATTCCGTACTTATTACAGTTTTTTATGGGGGAGTATTTTCATTACCTCATGCATTTTGTAAGAATTTTTTTCTCAGATCCTAGGACCAGGAAAAACTCTGTTCCTACTGACCTGCTGCTTTCCTTACAATCTAATGGACACTGTGAACCCTAGGACAACTGTGTTTTCTACATTGCTTTAGCCATCAGGAATACCAGAAGCAAATCTGAAGCTCACCTCTTTCAACTTTACAGATCATTTTTGCTGCCTGGAGAGTTGCTGCCTGCTAAATTTAACCTTCATTTGATGTATTCTCCCCTTGTTTACTTTTTTCCCTTCAATCTAAAATCCCTCTTCCATTATTTTATCTGGTGGTACATATTTCACATTACAGCTTCCTGTGGAAGGTGACAGAAACATGTAAGCATAAAAACCAACTCACAAGCAGCAGAAACAATTGGGTATTTTACATAGGCTTTAGGGTTTTAGATAAACCTGATCCAAATGTTGTTAGATATTCATCTCTTCATCTCTAAAAATGGAGACAACAACATCAACCACAATACCTATCTCACAGGTTATTTCTGGGCATTAGAGTGCTTGATACATAGTCTAAAGTAAGTAAATTAGTATTTTATTTATTTTATTTTATTTTATTTTATTTTGAGATGAAGTCTCGCTCTGTCGCCCAGGCTGGAGTGCAGTGGCACCATCTCGGTTCACTGCAACCTCTGCCTCCTGGGTTCACACCATACTCCTGCCTCAGCCTCCCGAGTAGGTGGGACTACAGGTGCCCGCCACCACGTCCGGCTAATTTTTTGTATTTTTAGTAGAGATGGGGTTTCACTGTGTTAGCCAGGATGGTCTCGATCTCCTGAACCTTGTGATCCACCCACCTCGGCCATCCAAAGTGCTGAGACTATAGGCGTGAGCCACCACGCCCGGCCAGTATTGATTTTTTTTAAGAGACAGAATTTTGCTGTCATCCAGGCTGGAGTGCAGTGGTACAATCATAGTACTCCAGCTTTAAACTCCCGGTACAATCATAGCACTGTAGCCTCAAACTCCTGTGCTCAAGCAATCCTGCTGCCTCAGGCTCATGAGTAGCTAGGACTACAGGCATTCACCATCATGGCTGGCTAATTAAAAAAAAAAAATCTTTTCTTTTTGTAGAGACAGAGTTTTGCTATGTTGTCCAGGCTGAACTCAAACTCCTGGCTTCAAGCAGTCCTCCTGCCTCAGCCTCCCAAAGCACTGGATTAATAAGCATGAGCCACTGCACCTGGCCCAGTATTGATTATTAATATAAAACACAGTAATAGTAATCATTATTAAGGTTACTAGTACTGATTATTATTAACCACCAAAGACAAATGAGGTAAACACCACATCCCTACCTTACAGATGAGAAAACTGATCTTAACTGAGGTTAGGCAAGTCACCCAAGAGGATGCAGATAATATATAATATGAGGCAGAACTACAAATACATTTTGACAGGGAATCCATTTCTGCTTTGCAGATCTTTAAAAAGAGCAATGGTATTAGTGTATGTCTATTTCCAGTGAGCTAGAATACAAAGCTAAGCATAAGGGAAACCCAGAGTTTGTAACTCTGGGTTGACTTAGACTTGTTGAAAATGTGGTTTCTGCACAGGAGGTCAGCTTGTGTTTGCTCCTGCTCCAACTCCTCTATCCCACTCTGCCTAAGCTGGCCTCAGTCTACAATCAGGCCAAGAAGCTGCTGCCACAGACGAGTCATCACAACACAGTTGTCATTTTCTCCCCTTTTCAAGGGCATGTTGGGGTACAGTGAACAGAAGAGGTCATTCCTGGGTGGGGAGACTCTGCCCTGCGTCTCCCTGACACAACAGAGCACATTCTCAGATGACAAGAGGTCAGTGAAGTGAGTTATTCAGCAGCTTCTAAAGGTGATACACCTGCTGTCTCTCTTCCATTCCAAATCCCATAGGAACGAAAATGACAATGTCTCTCCCTCCGTAATCAACTATGAGCATTTAAAGTGCCCATTCCAACAATGACAGCGAGATACAGAGAACGCTTCTTCTAGTGTCAAGTGGAAAGATTTAGTCCACCCCTTTCATTATATTCTTACCTCAGGAATAAACAGCATCATCAACTTTCTAAGTGACCTGACTTGGAAGAGTTGATGAAGGCTATTAAAAAGCAACAAAGGAAAGTATACCATCTTTTCTGATCTCTCATATTACATATTTAAAAAATAAAATAAAATTTGGCCTAATGGTGCTTACCAAGGTCCTATGGTCTGAATGTTTGTGCTCTCCCCCACCAAAAATTCATATGCTGAAATCCTAATCCCAAATGTGATGGAATTAGGAAGCGGGGGCCTTGGGAGATGAATGGGATTAGTACCCTTATAAAAGAATCCAGGGAGACGGCTGCCCCTTTCATCTACCGTGTGAGGACACAGCGAGCACGAGTCATCTTGGAATTGGGAAATGGGCTCTTACCAGACACTAAATCTACCAGCACCTTGATCTTAAGCATCGCAGCCTCCAGAACTGTGAGGGATAAATGTGTTGGTTATAGCTGCCGAGTGTACGGCATTTTGTTATAGCAGCCTGAAAGAACTTAGATCCAAGGTCTCAGAAATATCCTTGGTTCTTTGAGAACTTAATCAGCTTAACTATGATTAAATCTGGGGGAGAAATGAAATGCCCGGATTAGTCACCTGGGAGAAGCCAAACTGTTTCTAACGACTGACTTTATGGTCACTAATAGCTAAGAATTCCCACTTTATCTTTTACTTGACGATATAGATGTTAAATCTCTGGGATTTGATTTGTAAAGCAGGCCAGTTTGAAATGCTGAACACTCTGGATCTGTCTAGGTCATTTTCCCTCCCTGAAACGTCTCTGCTGTGGGGATTGTGAGGCAAAATCTGGATGCTCAGATTCTGGGAGGGTTCCCTGACTCTCGCCAGAAAAGAGGTGAAGAAATTATTCCTAAAATATTCAACAACTACCTCTCAGCGTGCAGAAGGAAGGAGAAAGCGAAATGTGTTTTCAAGAGGAGTGGGTGGTCACTCAAAGTAACTTTCTTAGGCAGGGAAACTGTCACAGTAGTCAAAACAGTTGCCATAGCAACAAAATAAGCAAAATTAAAGAGGAACAACTTAGAGTTATGGAGGCAAGTAAACAGGATTTTAATAAATATTTACAACAAATATTAAAAACACATTATGTGGCTGTCCCCTCATAAAAAATCCTAAGAAAAACAGGAGACGTGCTTTGTAGTTGCACCAGAAACACCACTGCAAACTGATGAGTTCTTCTCTTTAGCAAAGCATTTCTAATTAAAACACAATTAGTTCCAGCATAATAAATTACATTGAGAAAGTAATTAAAAATATAGTGACATAGAAGATGTTTCTGAAAAGGCAGGTCTATGAAAGAATATTTTAAACTATTGATATACAGAGATAACAGACAATGCTGAATACAGTCATTGAAAGAAAAGGAATCTCAAATGACTTTTATGGAACTTCCCTCTAAATATATGCATTTCTCATTTAAATAATGCAGCTTTTGAACACGCTTTTTTCCCCCCCCCACCCCCCCGCCCC
>NW_016804523.1:1153876-1178311 GCF_001698545.2 Rhinopithecus bieti
CCCCCCACCACAAGAGCTACATGATACATCACTCCTGTTGGACTTCTGTCTTCTGAAATAGCTTATATTTAGGCCTTAAAGATACACAGTCCCCACTGGCTCTTAGGGTCAATGCTGGCTCTGTCACTTTTTGCTGTGTCTAAAATAAGTGCAGCAATTACTGGAACATCATACAAGAACCACTGCTACCACCTAGAGAATTCTGCAGTGAGCTCAGAGTTGGCCTTAGGAAATGGCAGCGGAGTCCTGAAGGCTTATCCTGAGGCCCTCTTACCCTGAGGGAAGGGCTGTTCCATCTAGAAACAAACCACAAGACAGAATCGGATAAGTGAGCAATCCATTAGGGAAAATGCCTGTGAAAGAGAAAGGGGAGAGAAGCTGAGTGACAGGGAGAGCCTCCCAACCACGCCTCACAAACACCTGAGAGAGGAGAGGAGGGAGCAGACAGAACTGGGGAGGAGTTGTCTCAGATTGCAGTACAGCTGAGAACATCGCCAGCTGGATTGCAGCTGCAGAGCACAGAACGCCCACCAGAGGAGCCTCACTTGGGCAGGAAAGGCCCAACTGCAGCAGCTTGCCATGTTCAGTACAGCCTGGGCAGGGACATTTTAAGGGTGCTGAAGACCCTGCAGCAAAACTGTCCAATGAGGGGACTCCTGGAGCAGCTGCCTCTTGAAAGGAGATTTAAGCGACACACCTCCATAGCTGCCACAGATAGTGTCTCTGGCTTAACCTTTCTCTACATTCCAAAATGGCATTTTCAGTTCCAGTTCTTTGGGACATTTAAAATTCCTTAAAAATTAGGAAGCATGCAAATATCAATGAATTTCAGTCTCAGACAAGTAACTAAGGAATTGCTGGATCATAGTAGGTACTTATGAAATATTTGTTGAGTGATGAATTAATTCCCTGGTGGGGATATAGCAGGAAACAAAGTCTGTTCTCAGGGGTTATCTTCTAGAAGGATTTTAGCAATGAACAAAAAAGGGTAAGTTATCAGGTAGTGATAAATATAACAATTAAAACATCCAGAAGGGTCAGGAGCCTGTGTGTGTAGGTGAGTAAGAAGGCCTCTTGGAGAATGTGGTATTTTAACAGAAACAGTATGAAGTGAGGAAGTGAACCATGAGGACTGTATAGGAGAAAGCAGTCCAGAGGGAGAACAGCAAGTGCAAAGGCCCTGAGGTCGGAGTGTGCCTAGAATGCTCAGGGAATATCAATGGGGCAGTGAAATGGTAGGTCATGTAGGGGACTTGCAGGACACAGAAAGAACTTCGGAAATTACTTGGAATGAGGTAGAAACCCATTAAAGATTTAAACCAAAAGAAGGGCATAACCTGACTTCCATCCTAAAAAAAAATCCATCTTACTTATTCCTTATGATGGCAATGTGAGGTAGGTATTATCACTCCCATTTTTCAAACAAGGAAGCTGTGGCTTAGTGCTTGGTGGGTGTTAAGACTGACTCATGGTCACATCTCTTGAGTAGCAAAGCCAAAACTGAACCTATTTCTGTTTAACTCCAAATGCATTCCCTTAACCAAGTATGTGTATTTCAAGCTTTTGGATAGAGTTCTTTGGCAAAGATTTTACCTTAAATACCACTTAGTACAAAAACCCTCTCTGTATTTGCAAACAATACCCTGGCAACTTGGCTTTTGGTAAGCATTCAAAAACTAGTCTCCTTTTCATATGTCTACAAAGTTAAGAGGATCACCTGCCCTTTCAGGTACTTGGGAGAAAAAAAATCAACAGTAGAAGAACCATGGAGGTGCCAGCATGCTGTCCTCAGGGTAACTCCGCAGTAGAAAGAGAATGAAGGCTGGACCTGGGGAAGCTATACTGACTCTGCCCATCTGCTTCAATTAACGTTCTTGACAAAGCAGCATTTCAGAGCACGTGCTTACTATTTATGGCTTTAAGAGAAAGTAGTTTATAAATTATATGTTCCTTGTTAGTTTATCAAAGTGAATATTAAAAAGATGGGCTTTCCTGCTGACAATATTTTAAGTCTATTTCCATCAATTGAAAGAAAATATTATATTCTTTTCATATAGTACATTTTACCTAGTTCCCTCCCTGCCCACTAAAAAATTAAAGACTAGGGGCCAGGCACAGTGGCTCATGCCTATAATCCCAGTACTCTGGGAGGCCAAGGCAGGAGGCTCACTTGAGCCCACTAGTTCAAGACCAGCCTGGTCAACATAGCGAGACCCTGTCTATACAAAAAAAAAAAAAAAAAAAAAAAAAAAAAAAAATAGCTGGGTGTGGTGGCTCTTGCCTATAATCTCAGCTACTTGGGAGGGAGGCTGAGGCAGGAGAATTGCTTGAGCCCAGGAGTTAGAGGTTGCAGTAAGCTATGATTGTGCCCCATTGTACGCCAGCCTAGGTGACAGAGTGAGGTCCTGTCTCAAAAAAAAAAAAAAAAAAAGAAGAAAAAGAAAAAAATGAAAGGCCAGGCACAGTGGCTCTCACGCCTGTAATTCCAGCACTTTGGGAGGCTGAGGCAGGCAGATCACAAGGTCAAAAGTTCGAGACCAGCCTGGCCAACATGGTGAAACCCCGTCTCTACTAAAAATACAAAAATTAGCTGGGCGTGGTGGTGCACAACTGTAGTCCCGTCCCAGCTACTTGGGAGACTGAGGCAGGAGAATCACTTGAACTCGGAAGGTAGAGGTTGCAGTGAGCACAGATCATGCCACAGCACTCCAGCCTGGTGACAGAGTGAGACTCTGTCTCAAAAAACAAAACAAAACAAAACCTAAAAAAGCCCTGGTAAATACTTTCCTTTTCTTACCGGCTGATTTCTATTGATCATAAGGCAGAAGTATCAGTTTTCTTAGGGGAATGTGGGGGAAATTATATGAAAAATAGTCTTCCCATTCTCATTTCCCTAAAAGAACTGGACTAAGAACATCTAGACTTAGTAGTATAATACTTATGGTCTAGAATAAATAAAGCAAATGGTGAGTAAAAAAGTTAAACAGGTCTTTGGTTTCAGCCTATTAATGAACTTTAGAAAGACTTTTTAATTATGTATTTTATACATCACATATATCTTCAAAAACATGTTTCTCTGCTGACAGCCATTCTGGGTCATAAAGCTGTGTGACCTGTGTATGTTCTCTTTAGCAATACACTAGTTCTGGACGCTAGCTCCATCACGTACTATATGTTGATTAACAGGCAATTCTTAAGTGACCTAAGCTTCTCTTTCCTCATCTGTAAACTGTGGAAATCTCATTTAGTCCTCACAACCACCCGAGGGTTTAAAGAGATGACTGATGTCAAGTACTTTGCACTATGCCAAGGGTTCAATAAATCTAATATGTTCAGCCCAGATGAAGAAGTCTCTTTTATTCAACAGTTTTCACCCTTTTATCTGTGTTGCCTGTTTGAGGAAGATTAGCTGTAAAGAACTTTAAATGGATCTAATTTTGTTTCCTTCTAGTAAGTCTACAATTTCTTACCTTTCCCTAGGCCTAGGTTCTCAAACTTGAGCTGCATCATCAGAATCACTGAGAGGGCTCTTAAAACACAGATTGCTGGACCCTCCCCCCAGAGTTTCTGATTCTGTAGGTCTGGGGTGGGGCCTAATAATCTGCATTTCTAGCAAGCTCACAAATGTTGCTGATGCTGTCTGAAACCATACTTGGAGATCCACTGTAGGCTAGCTGGCAGGCCATTTTTCTGCTAAGTCTGTAACCAGCCTATGAAACCTCAAGCAACACGCTTAACCATTTTAAGCCCCAGTTTTGTAAACTGCAAAAGGAAGCTAAAAAGACCTACTGAAAACAGGGTTGTTTTGAGGCTTAAGTGAAATGATGTTTAAATCAGAGGCACTGGAGCCAGAACCATTCCATCTTGAACAGGGCTGGGTAAAACGAGGCTGAGACCTACTGGGCTGCATTCCCAGGAGGTGAGGCATTACTAGTCACAGGACTAGAGAGGAGGCCAGCACAAGACACAGGTTACAAAGACCCCACTGATAAAACAGGATGCAGTAAAGGAGCCAGCCAAAAGCTGCCAAAACTAGGATAGTTAGAAGAAAGTGACCTCTGGTTGTCTTCACTGCTCATTATATGTTAATATTAATGCATTAGCATGCTAAAAGACAGTTTACAAATGCCATGGCAATGTCCAGAAGTTACTCTATATAGTCTAACAAGGAGAGGAACCCTCAGTTCCAGGAATTACCACCCCTTTCCTGGAAAACTCATGAATAATCCACCCCTTGTTTAGCATATGATCAAGAAATAACTATAAAAAAAGCCAACCAGCATCTTTCAGGGCTGCTCTGTCTATGGAATAGTGATTCTTTTGTTTTTTTTACTTTCTTAATAAACTTGCTTTCACTTTACTCTGTGGACTCACCTCTATTCTTTCTTGGGTGAGATCCAAGAATCCTCTCTCTCAGGGTCTAGATCAGGACCCTTTCCTGATCATTTATACCATTTGTCAAGTGCAAGTTCCAGCACCTACTGAGTGCTCAAAGTAGTAGTGATTTACGACTGTCTGTGCTAAAAACACCTGTCATGATTAATTTTATGTGTCAACTTGACTGGGCTAAGGCTGATGGCTGATAAAATATTACTTCCGAGTGTGTCTGTGAGGCTGTTTCTGTGTTTGAATTGATGCACTGAATAAAGAAGATCTGCCAAATACAGGAGGGCATCATCCAATCCACGGAGAGCCTGAATCGAACAAAATGGTTGAGGAAGAATGAATTCATTCTCTCTTGATCTGGGACATTCATCTTATCCTGGCCTTGGATACTGATGCCCCTGGTTCTGGGGCCTTTGGACTCAACTGACACTTACACACCATTGGCTCCCCTGGTTCTCTGGTCTTTCAGGTTTGAACTAGAACTGCCCTACTGTTTTTCCTAGGCCTCTAGCTTATAGACAGACGACATAAGACTTTGCAGCCTTCATAATCGTGTGAGCCAATCCTTCATAATAAATCTCTTCCTACCTATATATCTCTATATATCTCATTGGCTCTGTTTCTCCGGAGAACCCTCACTAATACAGCACTCTCTCTAAAACAACCAAAACAAGTAATGACAAAAATAATTCCTCAGAATTTTCAGGAACAGGGAATTCAGTGGATGAAATTGCACAGGTTTAAAGAAATGCAATTTTATCACTTGAGAAGGGGCTTCAGAATTATTAACTTGATTTTTAAAAAAAATTTTTCTCCCTAGACTGCTCAACAGGAAAAAGCATTCACTTTTACATGTGCTGTATATTTCCTCTGACTGTTCATTTGTTCACACTTGAATGAACTCTATTAATTCAATGGCTACACCACATGCATTAACAGAGTGCAATTCCAAAGAGATGTGCAAAGAGAATGAAACCAGGATGTCCTTAGGGTCTCTTCACCACTAGCCTGATGATCTGTAAGACTGTACTCATCAACCCTAATTAAAAGGATGCCCTGGCCAACACCCTCCTGTTCACCTGTGGCCCACAGACACAGCCTGAGGTAGCTAATATTGAGCATTTTCCTCTTTACACTGCAGGCTGAGAAGAAGCAATAGAGAATCAGCACTGTAATTTTGGCCATTGAGTTTAATTCTTTAGCATAGTACAGTAGTACTTGAGAGACCTAAGTAGATCCTCAGCTAGTTCCTCATGAAACTGCCTTTGCAAAAATTATATCAGTGAGAAAAATTAACACAGTTAGCTGAGCTAACCCACCTCCCATCTTGCCTTTTCCTTAATTATTCCTGGGCTTTTGGACCAAGGTAACTTTGGAAGACGTTTAGGCTACAGTTTAAATGATAATAGGCCTTGCCCAAAAACCAACCACTTTTGTTTGAGGGGAGGGCCTGAGTCCTGCTAAGGCGCAGACACATACGACTGTCAGCCATTATTCTGGAGGTTAGAAGATATGTAACGTCCCCAGTTATTTCTGCAAATAACATTGCTCTTGTAGAACCTAAGATTGGCCTTTTGAGATATCTTTTCAGGTTTTCTTTTGCATGCCTCACACCCATGTCTCCACCTGGACCCACCTGGACTTGCCAACCCCACTCCTATGGCCCCAACCAGAAGCAATTCAGCATGATGTAATCCTTGCCCCATCCAATCAGCAGAAGCGTAACCCCCTCCCCCACCTCCTCTTCCCCAAACTGCCTTTAAGAAAACCCCTAACCTAGCAGCTTTGGACCAGATGACTTGAGTACTAACTCATCTCCCATGTGGTGTGACTGGCCTTGTCTCTATTAAACTCTTTTTTTTTTTTTTGTTTTTTTGAGACAGAGTCTTCCTCTGTTACTGTCACCTGGGCTGGAATGCAATAGCACAATCTGGGCTCACTGCAATCTATGTCCCAGGGTTCAAGTGATTCTCCGGCCTCAGCCGCCTGAGTAGCTGGGATTACAGGCACCTGCCACCATGCCCAGCTAATCTTTGTGTTTTTAGTAGAGGCAGGGTTTCACCATGTTGGCCAGGCTGGTCTCCCACTCCTGACCTCAAATGATCTGCCCATCTTTGCCTCGCAAAGTGTTGGGATTACAGGCGTGAGCCACTGCACCTGCCCAAACTCTTTCTTTACTACGATGCCGTATTCTTTCTTTGTGCAGCTGGCAGGAAGAACCCCTTGGTGCTTACACTTATATTTTAATTTAATTGCCCATATTGTTTCCATACTTTCTTCCTGTCTTGTGTTGTTTCCACAAGCTCCTTGTAAATCTAGTGGGACCCCAGATTTCCTTGTCTAGTTTCCTAATGGATGTGTCTCACATCTTTCCATGAATAAGATGTCCTTCTTGCACCCTTGAAGCATGGATCTCAAGGATTACCACCTTCCATGAAACTGACCAAGGCACTATTTCATGGGGGAGATGCTTCCATTCCTCCAAGAAATAGAATTATCTTCTACTTTTATGAAGAAATAAAAGCAAGCCCAAAGAAACTTCACAGAGAGGGAAGAGACATGAAAATGAGAAGAGCAAGCCCCTGCTCCCCCGACCACAAAAATGAGAGCATCTTAGAAAACAAAGGTGAGCCATCTGTTACGTATGCAGCAAAAGCTGATAAACTGATAAAATGATCTACCAAGATAAGGAAAGGAAATAGAGGATGACTAACTTAAAAATACAATACAGTAGTAAGAGAACATGAGGAGTAAAAATAATTACTTGAAACTAAAATTATTTCATTATTACTATTACCATCAAAACCAATTTGTTACTCATTTCTATGTGGCACTGTTTGTCTTCTAATCCAGGTGCCTGCTCATTTATTTACATATTATGTTCTATGGCTGCTACTGGGCTACAATGACAAAGTAAAGTAGCTGTAACAGAGGCTGCAGGACTAATAAAATCTAAACTATTTAATATGTGGTCCCTTACAGAAAAAGTATGCTGACCCAGCTCTATAACTTTTCAGCATGAGATGACCTACTCTACAAACCTTTCCTTAAAGGTCTCATGCTTGGATGACAATGAGCTCTGAGCTTTAGGGGCATGAGAGACCAGATAACATGATCAGCACTGTCATTCAAAAGGCTGGTCTAGAAGAAGGAACAGGCTTGAATGTTTTTTTTTTGTTTTGTTTGCAAAAACCCGGCTGATCTTTGTTTTTGGTGTTTTGGGTTGTTTCAGTGTTCAGGCCAACTGAGGTGGTGCTCAGATGCCTGGCCTTGGCTTTCTTCTCACATCAGGAAGAAGTCACACAGCTGTGCTGACAAGAAAGGTGACTGGCAGGTGTGTGCAGACTCGTACACAGAGATCTTAAGGAGAAAAACTGATATTCTTCGACCCGTCCACCTTAACATCCCTTATTTTTCTGGCACAGAGATGTTAAGAAAATTGCCCACAGAGACATAGTCAGGAAAAAGGAAGGATGAAACCTCTAGCTCACCTTCGTTCAAGTCTTGGTCTTCTCCAACCTTTTGGACCCCACCTACAAATCATGCTCTGTACGGCCGCCAGAGTAACTGTCTCCAAAATGTAAATCTGATCATGCCAGTCTCTTGAAAATGGCTTCCCATAGCAATCAGAACGAAATCCAAACACCTCTGCCTGGTCCTACACCATTTATTCTCATACTTAAGTGTGCACCAGACTTCCTTGAAGGGCTTGTTAATGCACATACGCCTGGGCCAGTTCCTGATTCGGTAGGTCCCTGGGATGGGCCTGAGAATGCGCATCTCTAATAAGGTTCTGAGTGGTGCTGATGATGCTGGCTTGGGGACCACACTTTGACAGAACTGCTGCTCCACATGAGGGGGCCTCTGCCTGCTTCTCAGAATTCCACCCTTACCACACCCTGCCCATGATGCTCACTCCATCCTTGGTGCTCTTCTTTTGACATGCCAAGACTACGTTTGCCTCAGGGCCTGGCATTTGCTGTTTCCATGTCGTGGAATGCTTTTCTCTTAGTTCTTGGCCAAACTGGCTTTTTTTTTTTTTTTTTTTTTTTTTTTTTAAGACAGAGTCTCGCTCTGTTGCCCAGGCTGGAGTGCTGGAGTATAGTGGTGCAATTTCAGCTCATCGCAACCTCTGCCTCCCAGGTTCAGATGATTTTTGTGCCTTAGCTTTCCAAGTTGCTGGGACTACAGGTGCACACCACCATGCCTGGCTAATTTTTACATTTTTAGTAGAGATGGGGTTTTGATATGTTGGCCAGGCTGGTCTCAAACTCCTGATCTCAGGTGATCTGCACGCCTCAGCCTCCCAATGTGCTGGGATTATAGGTGTGAGCCACTGTGCCCGGCCAATCTAGCTCCTTCTTATCATTCAGCTACAACTTCAAATGTCACCTCCTGAATAGGGGCCTGCTCTGACCACCCAACGCACAGCAATGTCCCCTCCCCTACTCCTCAGTGTCTGCCTGTCTCTCCGATCCTTCGATCACTCCTTTTAGTAACATAATAGTATCAAACACTGCTGGAAACCATTCATTTCTATACTTATTTGTTTATTGTTGGTCTTCTGCTGCTGGACCATACACTCCCAAAGGACTGAGACTTTGTCATGTTCATTGCTCTATCTCAGTCTTCTAGAACAGTGGTTCGCACCATGGATTAAGTTGTAATGACTTTAAAACATTTCCGAATTGTTAAAGGGCCAACTGTACTCAAGATTGTTTATCATCATTAAGTTGCTATATAGGTTGTTGTAGCCTAATGATTCCAATATAATTCACATACAATATAGAGTGCGTGATAGACTCATATAAGTATACACATTTACAATCTTACCGCTAATTATAATTCAGAATATTCTGTCAGAGATACTTTTTCTTCACCATCTCTACTAAAAATACAAAACCTAGCCAGGCATGGTGGCACATGCTTGTAATCCCAGATACTTGGGAGACTGAGGCAGAAGAATTGCTTGAACCCAGGAGGCAGAGGTTGCAGGGAGCTGAGATCATGCCATTGCACTCCAGCTTGGGTGACAAGAGCGAAATTCCGTCTCAAAAAAAAAAAAAAAAAATTCCTCTATCCTGAGGAATGCAGTATCACCCACATGAGAGGGTGAGTGAAGGAAGCCCGTGACTGTGAGGGTCTTGGGGTCCTCATTCTTTCATCTCATCCCATCAGGCAGCAACAATCCCCCTGAGAGAGGAGGACTGAGAGAGGAAGATGCGCCCACGTGTTCGTCCTCTTGGATCATTTATTATGTTCTTCCCTTTCTGTGCAATGTATTTTTAGCTAGTATTAATGTGATTATATACAAAATGCTTCTTAGGTACTACAGAAGGTATCACTTTTGCTTTTGGTTCTTCGTCATTTCAGAAAGAAACAATTTACATGCATCCATACATGTACCCCCTTCTCTGGCATTCCCTCCACCTTGCATCAGAGATGTCCAGTTCCTGTGCTAGAAATTCCAACCTCATTCTACAATTATTCTCTCACATCTTCTACATCTACCAGGTTAGAAAAATATTCTCATTTATTCCTGTACTCGAAATCCTCCCTTATTTCTCCGTATGTATGACTGACTGTCCATTAAGTCCTTCAAGTCCAACACTACCCCCCAGACTACCCCAAAAGGAATCCAGCCACATCCACCTGTCACTGGTCATCCAGAACTGACCACTGCCCTGCTGAAACCCCACCAAAGGTTCCCTAGAGCTTTCAGAATCAAATGCCAATGTCCTGGGCTAGAAAGTAAACCCATGGATGGTGTGGACACTGGCCGTCTCTGTGCCTTCACCCCTGTACTCCACCGCCCTACCCTCTGCCCTACCTGGACAATCCCCTTACCCCTCAATAGAATGTGCTGTCATATTCATGCCTTTGCAGAAGCCCTGGCCTCTCCCTTCTTCTTAGCTGTGCTTTGAGTGGTTGACTGACTCACCTATCAAGACTCAGCCTGAAAGGGGCCTCCTCACTGAGGCTTCTGGGGTCAGTCCCCCAGCCCTGTTGCCCCTTCCTCTCCTCTCACACCACAAGGTTCTCATCACAACATGCAAGTGGAACAAAGTGGAGGGTGAGAGTGAAAGGGCTTCAGGGGCCACATGCTGAAAGCCTGGAGTTTAAAACTGAGAAGCCCAGCCAGTGGTGTTGGCGGTATAGCGGTGAGAACAGCTGCTGTCCAAACTATGAAGCCAGTACTTACTGCAGTGCATAATAAAGTGGCACCAACATGTTTCTGTTCTGTATGTCCAACTCGAATAGAGACAGGAGCTTAAGAAAACATGACTCATGGCAAGACAGCCAGCAACTAAAGCAATTATCCACGAGGAACATGCAGAAATCGGTTTCTTGGGATAAAAACACAGCAATTTAACTCCATTTAACACATTTTCACTATTTTTTCTCCCTCAACTCCAAATTTGAAATTATTTTACTTTTGGTTTGTGGTTGGCTACTTTTATACTTTAAATCATATATGTAAGCCTCTATTGTACATCAACTATCAACCTTCCCTCTTGCTAAGAATATTAAGCCTCTGGCCTTCCCTCTGTTTCTCCAAGTTCCTTCTAATTTCCAGCATCTGTCTGGCACCCTTACTTTAAATAAAGGTAACAGCTTTTTTTGTTATGCTTGGTCAAAAATAATTAAATGTTTTGTCTACCTTTACGTTGATTACGAAAGTTGAAAAACTAACATTATTATGATTATTATTTAGATGACTCTGTAAGTATCTTTTAGTGTAAATACAGGTATATCTGGACACTGTTTTATAATTTAGTTTAAATTATCTAAAGCTTAAAAATAATACACAAAGATGGCTATCCCTCTTTTCATTGTAACATCAAAGCACGATTGAAGAGGCATACCTAAGAATGATTTACTTCTATAGAAAATGTATTTTGGTTTGATCTACTATTTACTGTTGTTTAGGACCTAGATTCTTTGAAGTTTAATAGATAGCATTTTCTGCTGTTATTCTATAGTGATGTAGATGACTTGTGTCCAGTAGAAAAAGGCAAATCTATAATAGGTTATAGTTTTATTGCCTTATAGGACATTAGCCAGTTTTGTATCTAATTTTGACAAAACTTATTTCACTTTTCTTTTTCTTTCCTTTCCTATGTAAAACTCTCTTCCTCAAGTGCTCTTGGAACTAGCTTGATCATCCTGTTAATGTCCTCACTGATTAGTTAAATATATCTTTTAATCAAAATACTTTATATGAGGCTTGTGTTTTTAAGTCTTAAAAACCGTATTCAGAAAGCACTTTGCTTTTCTGATGAACAGCCTGTGGGGTGTAGGCTGCTTGAGCTTTTCTGAGCTTCATGGTGTGGTTGCTCACAATTTGATTTCAGAACCACCTTGGAAAGAGGCCAAAGTCAACCTGTCCCACTGTGCCTGACTTTAGGTGTGTACTGACCCAGCACTTTGATACTCCTTTGATCCTGACACCTGCAATAATTGTCTCAGTTTTCCTCCACTGTGTGTGTGTGTGTGTGTGTGTGTGTGTGTGTGCGCGCGTGTGTTTAGGGTGGAAGGTGGGGAGGCTAGTATAAAGACCAAGAAGACCAAGACTTTGCTAGAAAAAGGGACTCCATCTAGGCAGCTTGACTCAGATACAAGAAAGTTCCATGGGCAAGAAGAAGGGGTAGCCCAAGCTGGGATTTATGATGTGGGAAAGACGAGGCCAGTGGCTGAGGTGAGTCATCTATAAAACATTTGAACCCCTGCTCTGGCTGCCACTAAGAAGGACTGGCTGATGAATTCTGTAGATTTCAATGGAATATACTGAGAATGTTTCTTAGTGTCAAGAAAGGAGAAAGGAATTTTTAAATCTGGTTATAGTTTGAGTTGATTGTCTATGCTATCCAATAAGAAAGCCACTAGGCCCACGTACCTATATAAATTTGAATTTAAATTATGTAAGATTAAAAACTTAAGTCCCTCAGTCCCAGTAGTCACATTTCAAGTGCTGAACAGCCACATGTGGCTGCCATAACAGCAACACAAATGTAGACCATTTCTATCACTGTGGAAAGTCCTGTTGGTGAACACTTATCGATGATGGCAGTCTTTTCTTAAGAATAAAGGTCTTTTATATTTTGTTTGTTTTAAGGACATACTTTGACTTTCAGGCTTATGCAAAAGGGAAGATATCAGGAGAGTCTGGGTGGGAGAGTTTGAGGTGGAAAGGGAGCCAAACAGCTCAGGATGAGAAGGGACTTGAATTTTGAAGTTTTCTTCTTTAGATTGAGAGAGAAAAAATGTTTAACAGTTAAGAAAAAAGCATCTGGAAAAGTGAAAAAGGACTCTGAGTGTGATTAAAATAAAATAAAGGAAACAGGAACATGCATCTTTATGGAGGAGAGGAACAAAGAAGAAAAAAGAGAGACACCCCTGGCTGGGCTGGCTAATGAAATTTATTCACATGATCTCCGATTTTTAATCTTAAAGTTGTCCTGGTGTGTGATGCAGTTCTCCTCTGCTGCCACTAAATCTTCAGTAAAATGTCTACTTTATACAACATCCTTCTGTTTCTGGGATTTGATGTTAAAATGGATTTAGGGAAGGAAACAAATTAGAGTGGTCAACAGTCCTGGAAAGTGAATGGTAACGAAGCATTTGAGGACGTAAGTCATCACCAAGAGTGGGTAAAGCACCTAGGAATTCTAGGAAAGACTGGGAAGGCCCTGATCTGACAGGGAATGGGTTCTACAGATCTTTAATGTGGATATTATAGGAAAGTCAGGGGGTTGGTTTAGTTAAAGATATCTGGGTTGCATGTATTTTTAAAAGCACTGCTATTTCTCTCCTCCACAAGAGACGAATCTCTATTTTAAAGATTTAATGTTAAGCATCACTTAGGAAACAAAATACATTTTGCATTTAAGTAATGTGTAAGTCAAGTAAAGTTAGAGAAGTACAGAATTAGAAGTGTCATGGCAATACAATCAGATGCTACAACACAGCCTACCACTTAGGTCATTTGTAAAAATCTGGCTGCCTCAAAAATAATTCCTCAGTAATGCAGAAATAATAAAATAAACTTTAAATGCATTTGCACTTACTACATTTATTGACTATTTTTAAAACAGTGGCTTACTCACTGTTTAAGATACCTCTCTGCTCCTTTTATTTATTTATTTATTTTTGAGACACAGTGTCACTCTGTCACCCAGGCTGGAGTGCGGGGGCATGATCTTGGCTCACTGCAACCTCTGCCTCTTAAGTTCAAAGGATTCTCCTGCCTCAGCTTCCCAAGTAGCTAGGACTACAGGCATGTGCCACCATGCCTGGCTAATGTTTTTGTATTTTTAGTAGAAACGGGGTTTCACTGCGTTAGCCAGGATGGTCTCAATCTCCAGACCTAGTGATCTGCCCACCTTGGCTTCCCAAAGTGCTGGGATTACAAGCGTGAGCCACTGAGCCCAGCTGCTTTCTTTAAATAAATACAAGGAATATAATTTTATTTTTGCTGCTATTTGAGTTCATGATGATAACATTAGTTATCATATGGTGCTGACAGCATTTACGCCCCTTCACAAAAGGTACCTTTGCTATGACACTTTAGGGATGCTTGGCTTTTGTTTCTCTAATTCTCGTTCCTCCCACTGGCTTTCAGCTGTAATCCCTCATCGCTGTTCATGTACCAACCATAGAAACGAACCTTTTCTGCTTACATTTTATTGCCTTAAATGTTTTCATGGCTCTGGCTCTAAAGAACTGAGTCTTAGAGGAGTGGAAAATAATTTTTTTTTTAAGCAGTCTGTCATCCAGCTTGAAATATTTGTTGGCTTTGTAGTTTGGTATGTTATCATGAAGACACATGTTTATTTTATAAAATTAAAATGTTTTTGCTCAAAATCCTAGTAAAATAGCACTTGAAAGAGTTGAAAGCTTAGTTACATTGTATTTAATACTTTTTCAAGGGTTCTTTTCTTCTAACTTTGCCTAGTTTGCAGAGGAATCCAGAGGAAAAGCAAATGCCTTTAGAAGCACAGGTGATCAGTATTTCCCAATATGAGCTGTGATGATTAACAACCAAAAAATCACAAGAAATAAAAATGATTCAAATGAATCTCTGGTTCATCAAATCACATTTCACTTTTGTCAAGTACTTTATTCTCCAATAGCTTTTCCTTACATAACAGTATGAGATATACTGAACCAATGATTGCATGTAATCTCTTCAAAATTACCTTCTCTGAATTATTAGTCTGAATTGGAATCAACTGGATCTAAAATCATTTTAGACGCTAGACATCTACAAAGAGTTTGGTGGTTACAGGTATTCTGCTAGTCCCTGGAGAGAAAAAGATAAGTAAAATACGATCCTTGACTTCAAGAAACTCAGAGTATAGTTTGAGAGAAAGAAACATTAAATAAAATATGAAGGCAGTGTAAAATATGCAAGGGTAGGTCAGTGGTGGCAAAAAATAAGTTATCGCCTCTTATTGAATGGGTCAAGGAAGGTATCACAGAAGTGGAGATTTCTCATCTGGGTTCTGAGAGGAGAGGAGTTCACCAATCAAACCAGTCGGAACAAATGCATTTCAGGAAGAGGGAGTAGCATAAACAAACCATGTAGTAGAATAGCTTATGGGGGAAACTGTAAGTGGTTTGCTATAGTTGAAGTATATGGTGTATGTTGGAAACCGGAGAGAAATGAACGTGAGGTAATTAAGCAGGAGCCAAATTATAGAAGACCTTGTATTTCATTCTGTGAACTTCCCTTTATGCTACAATGGGAAGTGATGGAAGCATTTTAAACACAGGAGAAATGGGATCTGCTTTATATTTTTAAAATATTACTCTATGATCTCAACCATGGGAGAGAGAAAAAAAGAAAAACAAATATGAAAAAAGACTAGAAGCAAACTGCAAAAGAATGAACAGTGCTTGTCTCTGGATGGCAGAATATTATTATTTCATCTTATAGCAGAATGCAGTTCACTGTTATTTCAATTTCAGACATATGAACAGTCATCACTTCAATATTTTAATTCAAACAAGGAATAGTGACCATGTTTAGGTCCATCCTTAGCATTCACAATTTTGTTTACTGAGAAAGTGACTATCCTGTAAATCTAGAGAGTAGTACTATGATACACCCTGCAGAAAAATCAAGTCAACAAGTATTAAGCTATGTCAGCTCACAGAAGACCTAGTTTCCACATCTGACAATCTCGACCTCTGGGAAGATCAGCGAATTAGCCACTTCAGACATTTCATTGATTTTGAAATAACCAACTCTGACTCTAAATGAAGCTTTAATATGTTTTACATTCAACTTTGCGGTAAAGGAAATATCAATTTCATTATACACTCCTTCCAAAGTCACCTCAAATTCAAGTACAATAGAAGAAAAATCATGCATTTACAATGCAAATGAGGCTTTAATTCACCTACCCAGCCATTCTGAATAGATTGGTGGCCCAAAGCCCCTGCTCTATAGAAAGTCTGGAGTCATCACCACCTTGCAAGGGCACAGACAATAAATGATAGAATCAGAGACATGCAAAGCTTTGGTCAAAATGGTTTGTATCAATGAAATGAACAAAGCAATGACTGGCACAAAGTTCAATCACTATTACATTTATAACACATACAAAGTTATATGTAGAAAGACTGCCAAAAGCACTGCATTAAGCCAAAACTGTTACTACATAAAACCCATCTGTAAACTGAGAATATTAATAGCAACAACGTCATAAGGTTTTTGTAAAAAATTTAAAAAATCATACACATAAAATGTTTAGAAGGTCATCTGGCACATAGCGAGCACTCAAAAATCTATGTTATCATTATCATTATTACTCTATCTCATAACTTGTTTCTTTTCAACAACTCCAACCTATAAATCCTAAAGATGTTCTTACTCATGTCAAAGAATATTTACTCAATACTGTAATTAAAACTTAATAATTATTAGAATGTTTTGAGAGAAAAGATTAATAACACTTATTTACCTCTTCGTATCTGTCAAAACTGCTCCTTCTTGCAAAAGGAAGGAACTTCCTTCTGCCAGTTAAATTCATAAGGTTTGGCCATGATTATATTCAAGACCTAAAATGAAAAAGAGTAGCTCATTAGCATATAAAATGAAAAAACAATTGAGGATGGCTAATCACTTTGCATTTCTGTGTTTACGGACGCTTTTCTTCAAATATGTGGAATACAGTTTTTTCTTCTTCCCTTTGTCTGACCTCCAACTTGCTTTCTTTTCTCTAAACCTGGAGATATCATAATCAAGAAATACCAGAGGTGATCATTTGGGAAGTTTCCATTCTCTCCAAATCCTACAAAATAACAAGATGTGTGTGTGTGTGTGTGTGTGTGTGTGTGTGTGTGTGTGTGTGTGTGTGTATTTAAATCTGAAGGCACCAGATAAAATAAGGAAACCATAGACCAAAATCAATACATAAGAAAGGTCTGCTGTAAATAGCTAAGGGCACTATGGGCTTGAAGGTGAACATATGGGCAGGAGGAGCCCACAGGGTATAAGTTGCAGAATCACGTAGGCATAGCCAGAATTTTTTATAGCTCTTGGTCATCTCTTTAGCCCTCTCTTAGGCTCTCTTTCCCCTACCTCGTTGTTCCTCACCTCTTGGGTCACGCGGAGAACAAGAGAATGTCTGGTTTTGAGACAGCCAGCTCATAGGGGGTCCCTGAAGAAACTCCAACCAGCCTGCTCACTGAGGTAGGGCCTCGGGATGTTCACAATGTTTGTAGTAGAGAGGAGCCTGGCCTCTCCTCCTTCTGTATGGAACTTGGAATTCCAACGGCCGGGCAGGAAGCCCTCTAGCAGGGATTCTGGGCTTGTAAGAGTCCCTGATGCCACCTTTTCTCCCTTTTTAACCCAATGAAACCCTGTCTTACTCACCATTTAAATTGTCCATGAGCTTGAATTTTCATGGCCGTGGGACAAAGAACCCCGTTTTTAGCTAAACTAAGGAAAAGTCCTGCAACAGTTTTATCATAGACAGTGAGTAGGACATTTAAAGAGAAGCTAGGCACTGTTCAGGGTGGTTCCCTGCAACTAGGAAGAACTCAGTATTCCTTTTACCCATCCTTGTTGGCAACATGGTATGTATGCGATAACTACAACCCAAACATCTTGCATGAGCATACAACAAAGAGTCACCAAATAGTTAAGCAATGCAAAGAACATGGAAGAACACCAAACACAGCAAGTAAAACTTACACCCAAGGAAAGACAGTGACCAGGAAAAACACGACCTGACTTCAGCATACTGATTTTTTCAGAGGGAAGACAGAGTATATCCTGTTCCTAAAATATAATTAACTACAGATACTAGAAATTTAAAACAAGATTGTTGAAATAAAACTTAATAGATGAGCTGAATTATAAAGAAAACTCAGATGAAGTGTTGAGCCAAGGAATTCTTAAAAATGCAACACCAGGCCGGGCGCGGTGGCTCACGCCTATAATCCCAGCACTTTGGGAGGCCGAGCGGGGTGGATTACCTGAGGTCAGGAGTTCAAGACCAGCCTGGCCAACATGGCAAAACCCTGTCTCTACCAAAAAAGTACAAAATTAGCTGGGCATGATGGTGGGCACCTGTAATCCCAGCTACTCGGGAGGCTGAGGCAGGGAGAATTGCTTGAACCCAGGAGGCGGAGGTTGCAGTGAACAAAGATGGCATCACTGCACTCCAGCCTGGGTGTCAGAGCGAGACTGCATCTCCAAAAAAGAATAAATAAAAAAAAAAAAGCAACACCAAAAGAAATAGCATTCATGAGAGATATAGAAAATAGAAAGGAAAGGTTTAACAACCTTATATGGAGATAACGGAGGGATGGAAATAAAGCAACAGTAGAAGAACGTTTCTGAAACCTGAATATTTGAGTCCTCCAAGTGAAAAAATCTACTCATTCCATGTAGTATCAATGGGGGAAAAGATATACACCCCCAAATATACCTCATGGTGACACTGAAGACACAAAATATGCAGAAATTACGAGATCTCTCAAAGATGCAGGAAGAGAAAATATAATCTAGAGGTAAAATGACAATAAGAGTGCTATCAGATACATCATCCACAACACTAAATGCAGTAAGACAGTTTTAAATTTCTGAGGAAAATAATTTTGGATTTAAAATTCTGTGTTCAATACTGTTTCAACTTTTAGGAGAAATATGTAGTTATTTACAGACTTGTAAGTAATCAGAAAGATTTAGCGATCTACTCTGAAAAGTTTAATGCATTATATACTCTGTCAGGGGAAAATAAATATAGAGAAAGAGATATGGGAAATAATGTTAAGAAAATAAAGTAAAAGAAACAACAGGCTTACTCTTAAGTCTTATTGTACTATGCCAAAAAAAGTAGAAAAGAAAAAATAAATTTAAAAATTAGCCAACCCAAATCCTAGATTATATCAATATATGAGTTGTGGCCAGTGAGGTGGTTGGAGGAACAAAGTTTGAGACAAAGGGAAGTAAAACCATTTTGAGAGGGGAACAGAGATACTAAAAACTCTAGACATTAGTAGGAAAATAGGAGTTTAAATATGGGTGCTATGAATTTAAGAGTTATCCTATAGAAAATTAAAATTAAAAAATATAACTTCCAAATGATTAGCAGGGGAGAAACAGCAAAAGAAACTTGAGCCTCTTTTTAAAAGTAAGCAGATAAAGAATGGAGAGAAGACAGGAACATATTATAAGTAGAAAACACAAAATAAAATGACACATCACTAAGCACAGTAAATAAGAATTGGTTAAATTCACTTATAAAAGAGGTTTTCAGATTAGGTAAAATTATGGTTGTTTACAGAAATATTTTGAAAACTATCTGAGAAGTTTGAAAATGCAGGGATGAAAGAAGATACCATGGGCACATGCTAAGAAAAAAGAAAACAGGTATAACAATGATATGAGACAAAACAGACTTCAAGAGAAAAAGCAGAGACAGTAATAATACATCATATTAACTGCCATTAATATTTAAGCATGTGACCACACAGCATCAAAACATTTGAAAATTGACAAAATACAAGGAGAAATTAGCAAAGTCACAAACAGGAGACAATGATTCTCAGAAATTAACAGAAGAAGAAGACAAAGAAGTAAGAATCTTGAAGATCTGAATATCATACTTAATAATTTAGTACAAACAACTTAAATAACTCAAGGTAACATAATTTAAATAAAAGCACTTGAGCTTTATTCTCTTAATATATTTATTCTCTCTCTAGGTATTTTTTTTTTTTTCTTTCCCTCCTTTGCACCCTGGCTACTCACACACATGTGACAATCTCAAAATCTGATCACGATTAGGCCCTAGAGGAAATTTCAGCATTTTTCAACAGGCAGAAAATATGGTGGTCATGCTCATTGACAACAACAAGGAAACGTATAAATTAATGACAGAGAGTGTACAACATCTATATACATGGAAATTAAACATTCATACCCACACACACACACACACACATACATACACCCCTAAATCATTCTTGAGTTAAGCAGAAATTATAAACTTTTTAGAAAGAAAAGATCAGAGCATTACAAACCAAAACCTAGATATGTAATATGTACCCACCCCCAAAAAAAATTATTGAAACAATGATGAGTAAAAGCAAAAGTTAATTGTTTTCTGTTGGATATATATTTGGTAAGTACTGAGAGCAAGAGTGAGAGACATAGAGAGAGGGAGATTTAAGTGGGGGCAGAAGGGAGGATGAGGAGGAGGAGGTGGCTGCAGCACAAACTCACAACATTTACAATGAAAAGTGGGATATAATTAAAGAAGGAGAATGTGAGCATTCTAAGAGAATACTGTGTATAACTTTAATCAGAATATTTTAAAAGCTAAATAAAGTATATATCTTTCAAAGTTAAAATACATTTGGCCTAAACGTAAAACTAAAAATGGAATTTTAGTTTTTTGAGGAACTAAATGATCCAGCAATCCCATTTCTGGGTATTTACTGGAAAGATTTGAAATCAGTAGGTCAAAGAGATATCTGCACTCCCATGTTCAATGCAGCACTACTTACAATATCCAAGTTATGGAATCAGCCCAAGTATGCAACAACAAATGAATGCATAGAGAAAATGTGGTGTATTATACACAGTGAATTCAGTCTTAAAAAAGGGAAGAAATTCTGTCATTTGTGACAACAGGGATGGAACAGGAGAACATTATACTAAGTGAAATAAGCCAGATACAGAAAGACAAACATACATGTGCTCACTTACATGTGGAATATATAACAGTTGAACTCATAAAAGCAGGGAGAACTGTGGTGACCAAAGGCTGAGGGTAGGGGGAACGTGGAAATGATAATCAAAGGATACAAAGCCTTCTATCAGTTACACAGAAGAAATAAGTTTGACTTTGAAACCTTTTGCATGGCTTGGTGAATACGGCATGTATGTACACACATAACCACACAGCTTCTACCCAAGGAGCTTAGAAACAAGCTTCCGAGGTAGATGATGTGCATTCATGTCTTCTATGCTATAAAACTTAGCTACAGAGAGCTAAGTGCTAACTTGAAAAATAGATTAAAAAACAACATGGTGGCCACCCCAGTTTGCTAGGCTGTGAAGAATGGTGGCAAAACATCTCTTTCTGCAGGATTGTATGTGTTCTACGATTGTCTCACTCCTGACAACCATCCCTTTTAATTTGTCTCTTTGGTTTCATTTTAAATCAACACGAGGCTTATGGATACAAAAGTTTATATCAAAATAAAACAAACAAACAAAAGCTGTTTACAGTTTGCATCATCTTTCACTGGTTTAACTCTGGTTCTCCCAGCATCAATGTAAGTACCCAGTGTATGATGTTTCGCTACTATTCTTAATTAGTAAAATATTCATCTCTACCTTGGGTACTAATTTCATTACAATAGTCTCATTACATGAAGAACTTTGAGGGTGAAGGAGGTTGATGGAAAGAGGAGGGTAATTTTGACCTTAATCTCTTCTGCAGTGGAGGTGAAAGTTCATTTCATTGTTTATTCCTTCAAAGCACTGGGGTTCAGAACAAGGTAAGTGGTACTCTGGCAAAATGATGTTGGAGTATCTATCCTGAATGTTCTCAATTTTAAACTAGTGGCTGTGGTCGAGGCTGTTCTTTGTGCTATCTGTGGAAAACTTCCTAGGGCCTGGCATCAGGGACACTAGCTGGCTTATTTTACATACATGGCACAATGATGACCTACAGACTAGAAAATGTTGACCCAGCCAATCGTGTTTGACAACAGTTTGATCCAGATAATTGATTTTAAAATGGGAACAAATGAAGGTACACATTATAGTCCCAGTGACTGCAGAGAATGTTAAAGGGACAGTTACTTCTTTTTAAAAGAGGGGAGGAACTGGCCACCTTATAACTACATTGTTATTGCAATTATCTCAAATCCCCACCCACAGCCAACTGGTTTAAAAAAAAAAAAAAAAAAGGCTTTGATTGTACCATGCCAAAAGTTCCTCTTCTCAAATTCTCTAGCTTGCCTTCCAAGGCCTCATTTACAAGATATTTCAAGGTTTAATTGTCTCCTCCACCTCCTAGAATGGCATCACCTCACCATCCAGAGCCCACAGGAAAGGATCCACCTTCTCCTTGAGGAACACGGGAAGTGAAAGAGAATTTACATTGTCAAAGAATAGACAGCCCAAAACCTCTGGCAGTGTAAACACATTGAGCAGTTACTGGAAGGAAGCCAGAAGGCTTTTAAATAGTTGCATTGTTTCTAAATCCTCGTGCAACTGGATCGGATTAGCTATTGCACTGGGGCAGAGGAAAAACTCTCTGGACTGCAGAGACTTTGGAAGCTGGGGACAAGAAAGAAGGGGAGTCCTAGAAGGTCTTGTTCCAGAACAAGTGGCAAAAGCTCCTTCTAAAGACGACAATGAGAAACTGGCAGAGTTAGGAGGAACACAAGGGGGCTGAGGTGGGCTATTCAGGGGCCAAATATTCAAGTAGGACATGTGTATCACCCACAAAGATGGCCTTCCATCCATTTGGTTGGGGTGAACCAAGGAAGAGATTTGGTTTTCTTAGCCTACTTGGTTTTCTTAGCCTACTCTGTCCTGAGTCTTTAAACCTGCTATCTTGTCTTCCTTGCTAGACCTATAAGGTGGTCTTCAGGAATTACCAGACCACCTATCTCAGATGCGCTGGATCAACTGTAGAGTCATCGCTGCTCACCCTCCCTCACCACCACCCCCACCCTAGACCAGTTTAGGTCAATACTTCCACAAGGAATTTTTTGTCTCTGGACGTGCCTCATGTTCTGGTATAGAGTGAACAGAGGGCAGTATGTAAAACCAGGTATATCTAAGGTACCTGGGTATGGTAGGCTGAATAAACGGCCTCCAAAAGATACCTACCTCCTAATTGCTGCAACTCGTGAATATTACCTTATAGAGCAAAAAGAGACTTAGCATATGAGATTAAGTGAAAGATCTTGAGATGGGGAGATTATTCTGCATCATCCAGGTGGGCCCTAAATGTCCTTATAAAAGGGAAGCAGGGGAAGTTTTAACACAAGCAGAAGAGGAGGAGGCAATGTGACTACGGAGGCAGAGATTGGTGTGATGTAGCCACAGTTCAGAAGAGTTGGCAGCCACCAGAAGGTGAAATAGGCCAGGAATGGGTTCTTCCCCAGAGCCTGGAGGAAATGTGCCCCTGAAAATACCTTCATGTCAGACTTCTGGCCTCCAGAGCTGTGACAGCATAAATTTCTATTACTTTCAGCCACTAGTTTGTGCTAATTTTTTATAGTAGCCCAGAAAATGCATATATTGGGCCCCCTGAAGTGAACATCTTTCTTAAAAGAACTAAAAAGTTGAGAAATAAATTTGGAATGCAGTAGAGACTGCTCTGATTTGAAGGGAATGGTCATTCAACATATGTGTGATCAACTGAATCATCAGAGGAAGACAGAAAGAAAAGTACAGAATAAATATCATCTAGAAATGAATTCAGATCATTCTTGTACTTCTGTTTCAAAGCCCGTTTGAGGACTAATGACATTACTTCTGCATACTCTTCCCCGGGTTCCAAATGTCTTGTAACAAATTTGCATCTTAGCAATAAATACAAACTTCAAATCCTGCAGCTCCCCAGAAGCCAAACAAGGTATTCTTCACTTTTTATTCCTATTTGTGAAAAAATGAATTCATCTGAAAAAGCATTTGCTTCTACTTGATAACATATAGCTTTCAAGTGAATAAATGCACCATGACTCAGTTATAAATTTTATCAAGTGTAACATTTAACTTCAACCTTACGACAAAAAAATTTTCCAGAACAAATTAATCCCTTCCCCATCCAACCATACAAATCCCATTAAACCAAATAACCCACGACCTTAAATGACCTGATGATGGCACAACCAAGGTTGTTTTCCAGAACATAGAGAGTTGAGATAAATTTCCACTGACCAAAAGTAAATTAGCTGAATCTATCACGAGTATTTCAGTGCCTTGCTCTTCAATCTTCAAATAAGACATCCTTATATTTCTAAAAACAGATCAACAAGCTGTTATCAGATCATCCAGGGCTTTTAAATAAATGGCTTTACCTCAAGTAAGAATCTAATTTGACATTAATATATTGTATCATTAGTGATAACTTTCCCCATTTGCAAAATACCTCCATTTTATTAAGTCATTAAATAACCTTTTCAAAATATACAAAGAGTACAGGATGAAAATATGATAATATGCAATGCTGTTGAGGGATGGGGTGAAGGCATTCTTGTCTATCTGGTGAAAAAGAATTTTGTAATACATTTCTACAGCCTTGAAATATCCATACTCTTTTATCTAGTAATTATACCAGCAGGATGTATCCTATGTAAATGCGTACAAAATCTATGTACAAGAATACTGTTGTGCAACAAATGGAAGAACATACCATGCTCATGGATAGGAAGAATCAATATCGTGAAAATGGCCATACTGCCCAAGGTTATTTATAGATTCAATGCCATCCCCATCAAGCTACCAATGAGTTTCTTCACAGAATTGGAAAAAACTGCTTTAAAGTTCATATGGAACCAGAA
>NW_016804523.1:1179377-1184695 GCF_001698545.2 Rhinopithecus bieti
CAAACCTGCACGTTATGCACATGTACCCTAGAACTTAAAGTATAATAAATAAAAATAAATTTAAAAAAAAAAGAATACTGTTGTGCTGTTTATAGTAAAAAAAAAAATTGGTCTTATGTAAACACCACTAAGCAATTGATTAAATACACTCTAGTACTTAAATACTGTACCCGTTAAAAATAATACTTTAAAGGAATAGTTATTTGCTTAACAATAGCAAATTTAGGAGAGTTTCTAAAAATATTCACAACTCTTGTGAAGCAAACACAAATGCTCTCAACATATAGTTAAGAAAATAAACTACCACAGGCTATAAAACTGCACGAGAGTCTGATCCAAACTTTTATGTTATATATTATATACATATTGCTTACATATGCACACTATTTTACAATGGGAAAGACTAGCAAGACATAGCAAAACAAACAGTAGTTTCATCTAGCTGATGCAATTTTAGGTAATTTTCTTTTCTTTAATACTTTCCTGTATTTTAAAATATTCATAGTGACTATAATTTTTATATTCCAGAAAAAATAGTTTCTAAAGCAAATGGAGGATACAATTTTAAAACTTGTTTCTTTTCATATAAATTAGTCTTAAAATAATGTCTATGTTTTCTAGCAGAAATCTTGGCAAGAACAAATAACAGGAAAAGATAAATACATAAAGCTGTAAAACGCTGTCCTTCCCTTTCAGAATTTAAAACCTTCACTGTACAATGGGAGCCTTCACACATCCCAGTTATGACTGAACCTTATTCATTACTTAGTAAGGAGTTACTTAATATACTGACTAAAATGAATGTTAACTGAAACCTCTGCAATACTTATATTTGGGAAAAAACTGATTGTGATGGTAGTGGAATTAGTCTTTAATGAATTCTGGGCTACAAGAAATCTATGGCCTTTGCTATGATTTATCTATTATAAGGCATCACATGATTAAAAACAATTTCCTGGAGTGTATTAAAAAAAACACAAATTGCATAGGAATAAAATACAAACAGAAAGCAAGCATTCACTATTTGGCCCTGCCTCTCGTACTTTAATATTAAGCATAATTGAGCATCAAGTATAACTTAAAATTTAATAATTAAAAATAGATGAATAAAAACATTAAAGTGTATTGCCTTTATACATTTATTAGGTGACATTTGTTATCGTGCTACAGGTTCCATTATATCAAGATTTGACAAAACATGTCTAAAATATGCTTAGTTACCTGGGGTAGAGATCCAGGTTTATAAATGTATTAGGTGATGTTTGTGATCACGTTATAGGTTTCAATCTATCAGGATTTTACAAAACATGTCTAAAATATGCTTAGTTGCCTGGAGTATTTAGAGATCCAGCTTAATTTAAATATAATGAATAACTGTCAATATATTCTAGGGAAGAAAAAGTAATATCTTTCCTCATTCATCACAAAATTCATGGCTGAGACCCTCTACAACAAAAGACAGATTAACAAGACAGACATGCAAATTTATTTAATGTAAGTTTTACGTGACAAAGGAGCCTTCAGAAACAAAGACAGAAGCAGAGATAACTGTATAGTTCTATGTTTAGTTTTGATAAAGAATGGATAGGGCCGGGCGCGGTGGCTCAAGCCTGTAATCCCAGCACTTTGGGAGGCCGAGACGGGCGGATCACGAGGTCAGGAGATCGAGACCATCCTGGCTAACACGGTGAAAACCCGTCTCTACTAAAAAATACAAAAAAATTAGCCGGGCGAGGTGGCGGGCGCCTGTAGTCCCAGCTACTTGGGAGGCTGAGGCAGGAGAATGGCGTGAACCCAGGAGGCGGAGCTTGCAGTGAGCTGAGATCCGGCCACTGCACTCCAGCCTGGGTGGCAGAGCGAGACTCCGTCTCAAAAAAAAAAAAAAAAAAAAAAAAATGGATAGTCATATAGAAGCACGATTAGACAAAAGTGGTTATGATATAATGGTCATGAACTGGGGGGAACTAAGAAGTCTCTTTAGAGTCTTCTTGGCATCTTTGTGTTATCATTTCTTTCCTCCAGGTATAAAGTAGGATACCTGTCACATGAAGGTGTCTCAGGAAAGAAGGTCAGAGATTGACCTTCCAGCTTCTGCAGTTTTTTCAATTTCCTTTAGCTCAAAATACTCAGTATGTCAAGGTGCCATGTTTTCAGGTATTGTGTTCTGAGCCCTGGCAATTTAATTCAATCTGCAATAATCAGTTTTCAAAGAAATTAGAATACAATGAAGGAAGTACAACAGCTTCCTAAGAGAAGAACTGAGTTGCTTCAAAAGATTGCTTGGATGTTGGTTGTTTGCCTGTTGCAATTCCCTTGGAAATGACATCTGAGTTCCTATGCCAGTCCTTCAAAATCCTCTAGAACATGTCAAGGAGCTGAAATTGTATTAAAAGTACATAGTTGTCCATGACTGAGGTTTTCCAGCCTGATAATCCCTTGCCATTCACCTTTAGATTGGTGCAGGCCAGGCTCAAGCTAGGGAGCAATAATGGTACAGCAGGGCTCAGTGGCAGAAGTGGAACCTATCTACACGTGATGTCCTCTGAGGGGTCATGTTCTTAAGTGCGTAGTAAGTCCACCCCTGGCTTAACAATATTTTGATCTTTCAGAAACAGAAGATAGTTTGTATATTAATCTTTTTAAAATTTCAATAGGTTTCTGGAGAACAGGTGGTATTTGGTTACATGAATAAGTTCTTTAGTGGTGATTACTGAGATTTTGTGCACCCATCACCCAAGCAGCATACACTGTACCCAATGTGTAATCTTTTATCCCTCACCCCACTCTGACCCTTTTCCTTGAGTCCCCAAAGTCCACCATATTATTGTTATCCCTTTGTATCTTCATAGCTTGGCTCACACTTATGAGTGAGAACATGTGTACATACATATTAATCATTTTTATAGTAGTGAATTATAGAAGTGACTGCTAGAAAGAAATTTTTTTGATAGCATGCAAGATATATCAACCTTTAGAAAAAAAAAATATATATATATATATATAGTGTGTGTGGTGGGGGGATACAGAAGCCTGAGGAAAGGAATGTATAATCTAACTGGGTTTTTCTCTTTCATAAATAATAAATCTATTTTAATAGAATTTGGTTTTGACATATCATAAATATGCTCCAGAGTAAAATTAATCTTCTTTCTTATCTTTTATGCCTCTGAAATAAAGTACTTCTGTTCTTACTAAGGGGCAGCAAAGAGCAAAGGGTATTTTATTGCTACTGAGAATTTAACATAAACAGAGTTAACATCATCAGCCCTAAAGAATATAAAAGTTCTGAGAAATAAGAGGATTAGGCCATCCTGGGATACTTGTAAATAAAAGACTGTATAGTAAGGGTTTTTTCCCTCTCTCAGAAGTAGAACTTGTCACTGTTTTCAGAACTAACAGAATACATGGTAGATGTCTATACTTTACCATGCAGAAAAGTAACAACTTCTCCCTTAGTAGGAGGTGGTAGCCATATGCAACAATTTTCAGGGATAATTCAGCCCTTTTTGCTCTAACAGTAGTAGTTATGAGAAGGTCTGGGATAATAGAAAACAAAAGGGCAACATGCACAAAATAAGTACAGTTTTAGGTAGAGGTCACAGATGATTCCATACTGGTCTCTACTGGATTTTTCAAGATGTTCTTAACCCAGGGCTCCCTGGTCACAGAGGACCCCTGTCTTTAAAAAGTCCTGGGGTTCCAGAGTGGGGACCATGAGAATGGAGGTTTAGGTTGACCTCTTCCTCAGCTTAAGTTTCTTTTTCACAGGAACACTCTTTGAGTTATTTCTGTTTAGCCAAGATGAGAACTCAAGCTGGGAGCATAGGGGAAAGACTAGAGAATCTTTAGGTCCCTGCGTTTGCCTTAGATTATTGGTTCTTAAAGTATGGTACCCTGACAGCAAACATCACCTGGGACTTCTTAGAAATGCAAAATCTTTAGCCCCATCCAGACCTAAATCAGAAACTCTGTGGGTGGGGTCCAGGAAACCACGGGCTATCCAGCTAGCCAGGTGATTCCAATGTAAGCTAAAGTTTGAGAAAACAGCCTTAGATCAAGTCTCCAGCAAAAAGGAAAAAAGGGGGAAGAGGAAAATGGTCTTTAAATCTTTATCCAGCCCAGCCCAATTTACCAGGAAAAGAGGCTGGCTAAGTATTTGGAACTAAAGCGTGGGTAAGTAAGAAGCACAGACCATTTGTCTAGAATGCATACTTTTCTCAGGAAGTCCATGGAAAACTGAGCTTATGGAGATTCTGAAGGCCAGTACTTGCTTTCCATCCAAGACCAAGTGTAGATACTGAGGGCTTGAAGTAAATGAGTAATTTTCTCAACCATTTTTTTTTTCAAGCCTCATCCTTAAGAGTTAAGTAAGAAGAAGCCAGTTAAGAATGACAAGCAACTTGAGGAAAGTAAATAAAGGGTGACTGAGTCATAACCAAACACTCAGCCAACACAACATCCCTTTAATCTGCAATGCAGACTTTGCAGCCACTTAAATAACTTCAAGCAGTTACCTCTTTTGGCCCAAACCGTTATGCTCCGTGTTAACTACAAGCTATGAATGCTAATATTTCTCCTAAGAACTCAGGAAAAAAAAATTGGATAAGAGTCACCCAGCAAATTCCTTTAAGTTTAAGGAACTGCAACTGACAAATGACCTGAAGAGAAAGATCATGTTAAAACACAAGGATTCCAGAAGAAATGTGCCCTCCGCTGTACTGGAAAGCAGCATCTTCCCTTACCGCCTTTCCCTTTACATTCTCCTCTCTCGATTCATCGAAATTGATTCCTTGCCCCAAGTACTAAGCATTTTGCACATTTCTCTTTTCTTCTCGTTTACTAACTTACTGGTTATTTACTCCCCTAAACTTACTGGTTATTATTTAGAGAAACTGGATCAGGCACCACTCTGTATTTTCACTTAAGCACCTTGTACTTCCCCTCCTGGAAAAACTCACCACCCTACATGGTAAACAGCTATTTGTTTATCTGTACCATCACTATATGATGACTTCTGTGAAGGCTGGGGCCTTTTTTGCTACTATAGTGTCCAGTATACAGCAGTAAACAATGAATGAATGAAAGAATGAATGTATGAGTATCTTACTATGTGGAGGAGCTCCCAACGAACCCCCAAAACAAATCAAGGCAGAAAGGACAATGGACTCTTCTCTTATACAAACACACACTTTATCTTTCCCTTCCTCCCTCTCTTTATCTCTTTCTCACAGAGTCTCTCTCTGTCACCCAGGCTAGAGTGCAGTGACTTCTTTCCTTCCTTCCCTCCCCCCCTTCCTTCCTTCCTTCCTTCCTTCCCT
>NW_016804523.1:1185035-1307239 GCF_001698545.2 Rhinopithecus bieti
TCCTTCCTTCCTTCCTTCCTTCCTTCCTTCCTTCCTTCCTTCCTTCCTTCCTTCTTCTTTCCCTTTCTTCTTTCCTTTCCTTTCTATTCCGTTCCATTCCGTTCCATTCCGTTCTTTCCTTTATTTCCTTATTTCTGTCTGTCTCTCTCTCTCTTTTTCTTTCTTTCTTGAGTCTCACTCTGTCACCCAGGGTGGAGTGCAGTGGCACGATCTGGGCTCACTGCAACCTCTGCTTCCCGGGTTCAAGTGATTCTCCTGCCTCAGCCTCCTGAGTAGCTAGGATTACAGGTGTGCACCACCACACCCGGCTAATTTTTGAGTTTTTAGTAGAGACAGGGTTTCACCATGTTGGTCAGGCTGGTCTCAAACTTCTGGCCTCAGGTGATCTGCCTGCCTTGGCCTCCCAAACTGCTGAGATTACAGGAGTGAGCCACTGCGCCCAGCCCAAATGCACACTTTAGTACCATTTCTGTGTATACCTGCTCCTCTCTCCAGTATCTTGAAATGCTGTTCACAATGTTTTGTTCTCAACTCACACCCTGCTGCCTGCCTGCTGCAGGCTAAAACCAGGCCTGTAGAACGAGTTTCCATTCTTTACCAAGTTTGACAGCCTCAGTTGTGCCTATGAATAATTTCTAGAATAAACATCCCAACCACACTTCCTCTACGGCCTGAACCTCTGATCTCCTTAGACCCTCTGACCACTGTCACTTAGTAAGGGCTATTCAGATTGGCACCTAGGTCCTCACTGGTGGGGCTTGACCCTGGGCATGTCCTCTTGAGGTGCATGGTGTTCTTATCCCTAGAGACTGTCTCTTTAGAGGACACCTCTGGGCAGCTCATAAGGTCCTCCTGTCTCTTATGCCCAGCCCTCTGTACTTGGCCCTTCATTTGCCCTTGAACTGCCTGCCACAATTATTAGGCAAAACATCGCCAACATGAATCATATATGTCAAGAAGGAAAGCTCTTTTTAGAAGCCTGATTTTGCCTTAATTATTGGACTATTTCAAAGGAAGATTTTTTATTTTATCTTCACTTGAATAAGCTCTCTGAAGGTTGCCTCAGGCGTGAGTATGGAATAAGCCTGAGGATTATAAAATGAGACTTCACAAAAATGGGCAAAGTGCTCTGGAAAGCAGCAGGCACAAATTCAAGGACTCAAGGCATCCCTTATTTTAAAACTATTTTCTGATTAAAATAAACACACACACAATGAACTCTTCAATTTAATCAAAATTCCTTGTATTTAAAAATTCTCCAAGCTACTTTTATAAATAGGTCTTTGCTATTATTATACAGGAGTCATAAGAAGAGGATAAAGCCTAAGACCATGCATATTAGAACTGAGCCCAGACCATAGAAGGAGAAAATAAAACATTCCTCCTCAAGTTTTCAAGCTTAAGGATATCCGAAATCAAGAGTCTTCATACGTTCATACACACAGGGGTACTGCCCCATAACCTGAAAGGAACCTTTAGTCAAAAAAAAGTCACCTACATAAATCTCAAATCTATGTGAGGTCATTTATCTCCTTATGTGTCCAAAATTGTTCCACCTGAAGTCCAAAAGCTTAAAGTAAGTACAGAGATGGAACTAATAAAATAAAGATAGTGAGAAAAA
Source organism: Rhinopithecus bieti (assembly GCF_001698545.2). Classification (NCBI taxonomy): domain Eukaryota; kingdom Metazoa; phylum Chordata; class Mammalia; order Primates; family Cercopithecidae; genus Rhinopithecus; species Rhinopithecus bieti. The sequence goes on from NW_016804523.1 coordinate 1,186,657, forward strand.
AAATTACATGGAATTCGAGGTTTGGGGAGGTTGATTTAATTTTTTTATACATGCACATTATTTTCAAAATCTCTAAACCTTTCTTCCTCTTTGTCTTTTTTATGCACAAAAATATATCCAGTCTGAAAGGAAAAGGAAACAAAATCCTTAATCTCAGTTAGCTTATGTTAAAGGTGTTACCTTTTCAGACCCCTCCTCCTCAGGTTTGGCATTACTAATTAACTATTACTTCAAATAATGGGAAATCTACCGTGCAAATTGGTTTATGTAAGTGAGGCTGCACATTAAAACTAGGTGTAAATATTAGATGCTGTCTTTGGCTTTGTCTGATAGACCAGCAGGGAGAGTGGAATTGGAATTGAGTCTGTTTCATTCACATCAGAAATACCAGCAATAACATTCACACAACTTGAAATAAATCTAACGTGACATTGGAAAAGTGAATTAGAAAGATACAAAGTTTATGGTTTTATAAGTAATTTGACCATCTTTAAAATGAGTCTGCATTTGATTATATATTACACTGTTTCCACAATTACTATTAAATTAATATGAGCTATATAGCATGCTGGAATGGAAACAGAAGGGCACTCGGAGATGAAAGACCTGCATTCCAGCCCCAGCTCTGTCCCAACTAGGTGTGTGATCTTGAGGAAGACCCTTAACCCTTTGAGCCTTAGTATCCTTGTCTGCAAAATACAAAGGCTGAAACAGTAATTTATCTGATGCTTTCTTAGCTTATATTAGTTTGATCTCTGTGATGTCAAAAAAACATTAGTTTGATTAAACATTATTTGAGCTCCTGTGACATATAACTGTTATTTAAGAACCATATATATCCTTCCTGAAATATATTTCCAAAAATGAAAAAATGAAAGCCACATTCAGATGGGCCAAGTAAGATTTAAAACAATGCATTACTATTGTGTATTAAAGAGTAACTGACAGAGTAATGACATAGTGGCATTTCTAGAACAACTCTTCAGTATCAAAGCACACTTTCAAGATGCCAAATCCTTGCCCAATTCTTGTAAGGTCAACAGTCTTCAAATAATTGTCCCTTTCATAAGATGGGTGCTTTTATTGGATTATTTTAAAACATGTTTGCTGCCATTGCTTATATAGAAACTGAAAAACATCCCTCACTCTAACAAGGCCCAGAGGCAATAAGAAGGATATCAAAGGTCAGAGAGTTGGATGTGAAGCAATTCCCAAGAGTTCACATGGTGTTTTATTTTAGCAAATTTCTTTACCTTCTAATTCAAACCATATCCACAGGCAGGGAAAGAGAGAGAAAATGGAACTTCTTTAACTAAGTTCCCTGCCCCTTGTTAGACAAATCCTTGCTTTTCCCAAGTGTCAGTACCAACAAACAGTTACAAAAATTGCTTTGGTCCTTGTGTCTGCAATCAATTTGTTTTGTTGTTGTTGTTGTTTGTTTGTTTTTTTCTGAAGGGATAAAGTCTGATCCAGCATATTCTAAAATGCTACAAGACTCCCAGAAAGTTTCAAAGACACATCAGAAAAAACTCAATGGCCTGACCTGGAGACCAGGAGGATGACATTCTCATTAGGCAAGAGATGCTGGACTTTCTGCAGTAATGAGAAATGAAAGTCACCACTTTGCTCTAAAAGCTTATGCTAGGGGCTATTTACCACTGACCTGACACACTTCTAGAAGCTCTCACTATAAAGGCACCCAGCATCCATTTACTGTTTCACCATTTACCAAGTATTTTTACATACTCTCTTGAAGTTAGAAATCTTAACACAACTGGAAAAATGTGGAAAGTAAAGCTCAGAAAGTTTAGAATCCCTCAATTATGGCAGAACTATTAATAGAATTTAACAAACCTTTTGACTGAACACTCTCATTGTCTGACCTTGGTTCTCATGACGAAAGTTCCTTGATTTCAAGTAAAAAACACTCTAAAGATATGGCCTCCAACCAAAATGAGGGAAACTCATCCTTTCCTGGGACTGTATTTAAGCTGCTTTAATAAGGGGTAGTTAAATCAAAAATAAGGATTGCTTCAATAAAAGAGATGCCCACATTACTATCAGTATCCAATTTCCCACTTTGAAATGATCTGAGGACAGAGATCCTGGTAACCTCAGCATCAACATCAGTAAATATTTTATATTATCCAAAAAATAAAAAAACTAATAATTTCAAGTTTCTTTTTTAAATTCCCTTATAAAATCATTATTCACTTTAGATAGATCACTGTGTCTTTAAATCCTGGCTTTGTTTGTAGAGTGTTCCAAATATGATCGAGAAAACTTAGTTTTATAAGAACATCACAATCTAGACACTTAGACCATGCCATGAATTGGTCTACAATGCTATTTTGGGAATTTTTGTAGGGATTATTTTAATAAAATCAATGTTGCTGCCTATATTTAATACTGGTGAAATCACAAGTATGATTAAGCCATTGCATATATATTTTGATTTCTATTCTGCCCTATTTGAAACCAACCCCCAAGGTAAAACAGGAAAAGGGATAAGATCCAAGTGTGACAATTGCACGAATAATAAGTTAAATTGAGTTTTGTGGACAAAATATCTACTGTCACTGAATTAATTATTGTGCTCTGAAGTTTTTCAGAGAAGAAAGCTTATAATCAAGGTACATTTTGGCCATCTATGTTACACCTTCCCATGACCAATTTTTGTGAAAAAAGGAGAAAAGACTTTGCTGAATACTCTCATTTCCTAACTGTCAACTCACTGTAAATGTCTTAAAATATGGAATCTAGCATATATATTCTGTTCAAAATATGCCTTTTTGAGTAGCTGAACCTTTTGGTCTTCAAGCTCAATGTTCTTATATTGGTCCTGACCTTTCTTAACCTTTCTAGAATTTAACTCCCACCTTCAGCCTGATCCTCTTTCCACATGTGGCCATCCCTCCAACTCCTCTGTCCTTTATCCTTTTTGGCTCTCAGTATTCTCCCTCACAGAGCAATCCTATGGTATTGCTCTTCTCCTTACCCTTCCAAAACTCCACTCCCTGGTTTTCAGCAGCCTCCTAAGATATCTCCACTAGTGCTCCCTCCAGTATTGCAGATGTCCAAATATGTCCTGAGCTGGACTCACTGCTACAAAAGGACTGCTTTGAAGAATGAGCCATATTATCAAGATCGATGTAAAAGTGAGCAATGCAAAGATCGTAGAACTTGAAATAAAATAAAAATAAAATAAAAAAAGCAACTACAGGACAAAGAAAAAAGGCCTTTTATGTGAAAACATCTGAACTTTTGGTGAACTCCAACCTTAACAGGCTAATGGTGAAGAGATACTTGTTGAAACCTTAACGCAGTCTTAGGAAGGTCACTGATCAAGGGCTATAACAGTATTAATGAACTTTCAGATCCTAACATTGCTTAGAGTATTTTGTACATTTCTGTGCCACAATTTTAAGAACCATATCAACAAAATACCAGAATGTTGAAGAATATGAAAGTTATAACATTTAAGCAACAGTTGATAAAAGACAATCCTAGGGATTTCAGACTTAATCTGAGCTCTTCCTGTAATAGTGTGGGAACAGAGGCCAAGAAACCTTAGGTGAGCTGGGCAAGGAGCCACACTCCTGTTGGTGGAGTTGCAATAGAACCACATCCTTGAACTGCCAGTCCAAAACCCAATCCCACTGGTGCAGAGGGAAAACATGCCTTTGAAAAATTGTGCCTGTTCTCTAGTTTAAAAATATGGAAATTACTGTTGTTTGCCTTAAGGGAAAGAAAAACATAAGAGATCAGAAGAAATGAGATATAAGATTAAGCCATGAAATGCAGATAAATCATGCATACTCTCTTTCAAGAAAGTTCCCATCTCTTCTGCAGCTTATATCACAAAGTAATTTTATTAAGGTTTTATGGAAAGGTCACTATTGCATTTCTGTAATATTAAAATCTATCTTAGCATACAGAAATCCCTCATGAGCTTGAAATATTAGTTCAAGACTAAGTTTATTAAGGTTTTGGCACGACTCAATATTAACTTTCTCCAAATATTACAACCATTTTCAAATCAGATAAGCAGTGGGATATAAAACTGTGGCTCATAAAAATAAAATCAGGAAAATGGAATCATTGCTTATTAGCTCTTAGAGATTAACTTTATACTTTAAAATTGTGAGGGAGCTTATCAAAACAGTTCATTCTGTATTGGTACTTTCATTTCACAAAAGAATCAGACAGAAACATGGTTACGGTCTTTGTAGCATATATCAAAGTAAACTGATATTTTAAGATAAATTCAGTTCAAGTGCCAGTAATAACTTTAGTTATCTTCATAATTCCTTCTGTTTCCTAATACTTTCATCCATGAGTTGAGTGATGATTAAACAGAGAAATGCCTGGTATGTCAGTGCTTGAGTCAGCTGGGTCTGATACCTTAAGTTTTCTAACTCATATATTCCAGAAAAGGTATAAAGTTTGTCTGACAGAATCAGATAGCAGACACCTGTTACTTGGCAATGTGTGAATTTATTATCATGTTTTTTCTTAAATACAATGTTCACTGTTAACAAACCTGCTGAAAAATTATGATGCTCCCTGGTGAGGAAAAAACAAACAAAAAAAACCACTACCTGAAATTCACAGAGCACCCACTATCTCAAAAGATCACGCATAAATATGGTATTCTTTGACTCACAGATTAGAGACCTGGCAAGAGATTGAAGAAGTTGTTTGGCTCACAGCCAGGTGTCCAGGAAGGTGACCATGGAAATCTTTCTGGTTATTTGACCATACAGATCCTAGGGGATGGAAAGTCTATATAAAGATACTGATGGCTCTTCAAAATTCCCTCCTACCAGATCTCCAGTCTCTTTCCTTCATTTAGTTCTCTGTAGACTTCAGCAGTTGATTAGAATCCTCTATCCATGAGGTCATGACTCAGAATGACCTCACTGGCATGATCTTAAAATACTGTGAATCCCACTGTATGTTGTGGTTATGTTTGAACCTAGATGTAGTACCTCAAGATACATTCTTAGTTCTCTGCAGAGTACTATGTCACATTCTTAAGCTTAAGTAATTGGCCACACAACTGGCATTTTCTCTCTTGGCCTTATGGAATAAAACACTGGTCCTGAGACAAAAGGCTTTAGGTCTGAAAAAATAGATGTAAACACTGAAGCAAAACCAGAAGCCAGAGAGCCTTCCCTAATTATTACCTTCCAAACCTAAATCTGTCTCTTCCACTATACCCATAACCACCTCCTCATATGCTAAAGACATACTTTGGTAAAACTTTTACAAAGAAGTATGTAGGTTTATGGGTGGAGATATATTCCCAATGTGTTAATTATATTTTAGCCTATTTGTTGATAAACTACCTAATTGTAGGCATCTATATCCAAGAATTTAAAAGTAGATGGAAAAAACCCTAAAACTCCTAAACTCCAGGCTAATTTCAAATACCCACCAACACACACACTTACACAAGATATCTCACATTTTCATGAGACACACGAATTCCTTTTAATGGCAAAGTGCATTCCATGTGAAAAGAACCAATTTTAGGACCTGTTTCAACCAATGACTGTGAAGCCGAAAGAGAATCTCACAAACTGTATTTCAAGGAGTTTCCCCATCTGAAAACAGACATGCCTATAATGTCACTTTGCAGAAGGCTCCCAAGATAAAAGAGATGATGCCTACACATTTATGGCATTGTTCTATTTCACAACAGACTTGGACACTATTTTCACTGCTGTACAGCATTCTAACCCCTGCAAGCAAACACTGGCATTGACCCTGGTCTGGCTGTTCACTTGCTACCTGGAGCCATATTTACTCTGGTCTTTAGTTTACCAGAGAGTAGAATGTTCCATCAAGCTTTTCTAGGATCTAAAACATATTTTTTGCTTATTTTGTTTATGGCCCCAAAAAAGCATGCATTTGTTGATCATGTATTTTCAAAATTTTCTCCAGGAGAACTGTTTACCGGGTCACATAGAGTAGCAAATATATCCTCTGAATGTTTATTTACTTTCCTGAGAAAGAAGAACCTCAGAAAGCTGTTCTATAATGCAGTAATAAATAAGCATGTACTCAAGCATATCAATGTATTATAAAAGAGGGCCCCTAAGTGGGTTTCTAGATTTTCTATGAATTCTAGTATGAGAACCATACTATGCTAAAAAGAACTTAGTAAGTCAGGCTTTATTTAGTAAATCAGGCTTTATTTACTAAAGGCCACAGAAAGTAAAAATGATAATTCAATTTTTTCTTTGACTAAACAATGCACACCACAGCCCAGTATTAGTCACATGAAACCAATAAGTTGGCTCTAATCAACTTATCTTGAAAATAAACAAATGTGTTCATAACAAGGCTGGTTTGCCCTGGTTAAAACAATGCCATTATAAACTGACTATAATTACATTTTAAAATGCTAAAATTTCTAAATTGTTTACATTTATTACAATATGTTACTTTTGTAACAAATATTTAAAATATATTCCTAGCACACTTACACAGAAAGTTCCTTGTTTTTTGACAGTTTTCTTTGCAGAAAATGAGTTTGTAAAAATAACATTATCTTCATGCAGGATGTTTTATCATGCTGAAAGTGAATGTTCTCCCCTCCCTTCAGCATCCTCCCATTTATAGTCCTGTAACATCAAGGCCATTGTAAATTAAATAACTGCTTTTTCATTTATAACATATAATGAGTTGGGTTTTATTGAAACAACTTAAGCAGAGCTCTAGAACTGGTTTAACAACTAATCTTTTTGAGAACCTAAATTATAATAAAGCACTACATAAATATGGACCATGTGTTTTAAAGGATTATATCTGGTAAAATGGCAAGAATTACCAGCAAATGCTATATAGTCTATTTATCTTTGATCTATTTATCTATTTCCTGTGGAAGAAGGTATTTCTATACATATCATAGATACTGATGATTAGCAAACACAGAGTCAATCTTGGAAGTAGATTTTTCACAGGATGGAACAAGGTGAGAAATGCATTTAATGTTGGAGGAGAGAGACAAAAAAGATCATACATTTCCCTCTCCTCTGTCTCTTTCTTCAAACGCATATAATTCTCCATATCTTTGGTTCTTTATCCTTTCTTTATAGGGCTCCTCATCTCCCTTGGAATACAAGCCAATCTATACAATACGCTGTATAAGACCTTATAAAATCTAGCCTTATATCTCTCTCCATTCATCTCCTATTCCTTTCCCATGCTCACTTGACTCTAGCCACACGGACTTCCTCCTGTACCTCATAGAGGCCACTTGGAATTCTGCCTCAGGGCCTTTGCAGATACCATTACCTCAGTTTAGACCATTCTTCCCAAATATCGGCATGGCTTACTAAATGTCACCATATCTAAGATGCTTTTCCTGGCCACTCAGAGCAAAATGGCATCTCACCACCACAAGGGTCTTTCTTCTTACCTCCTAGATGTTTCTACGTAACACACATCAACAATTTGATCTCTGATCCTTTATATATCTTGTTTGTTTTCCTCTACCAGAGTAGTGACTTATATATTTTGTTTTCTGCTGTGTTTCTGTCACATAAATATATGGGACACATAGTGGGTGCTCAATATAGACTTGTATAGAATGAATGAATGTGTCCCTCTTCTGACTTTTCTCAATGAAGGAATTAACAGAGGAATCCATACATGACAGTGGCCTCAAGTGTTGGTGACTCAGGGATAGAAAACAATTAAATGGAACATTAAAAAATATAATAGAAAGGGAATAAACTAGGACATTAGGGTTAAATATAGCCTCCTTTTTCTTTATCAAGGGATGATTTATTATTTCACTGTGTCCCTGCTAGGCTAGATACTACGTAGAATTCAATAGTGGATAGGACACAGACTCTATCCTAACAAACTCAAATCCAGCAGAGTAGGTAGACTATTCAACATAAGCAAAAAAATATTTTACAGGAATTTAGAACCAGGAGAGATGACCCCTGCCCAGGAGAGAAAAGGGTAGAAAGGCCTCCTGGAGAAAGCTTCTGAGGTAGGCCATAAAGGATAAGAATCCTTATGTGAAATGCAACATGTAATGTTAAGACTATAAATGATCAGCAGCAAGACATCATCTTGCTTCTGAAACCTTAAAGTACTTCATAAAACCATCCCCCAAACACCACCTATTAGAAGATCAAACTTCAGTCACATAAGGGTTGAAGATGGAAATTCATGGTGTCTTTGAATACGGCTAACTCTGAAACGCCTCAGTGGATTTTGTTAAGGGAAAATAAGTGAGATAGAACTCTGTCATGTGAGACAAATGTAATACATAATTGCATACAGGGCTTTATTTACTTACCATCCTCCTTTGCATACAGCCTCAGTTGGGGGCGGAGGTAGAAGGAGAAGCAGGTATATGACTAGTTCAGACCAATGGCTTCTGTCTGAAGATGAAGTGTGTCCCTTCTCGGGGGATATATTTACTGCTCCTTCCCCAGGCATGGTAGACCATTGCCAAGCATGACCTGAAAGTATTCCCCTCCCTTGATCACACTCCTTTGTAACATGACTACACAGCTTCTCCCATCAAGATATGAAGACTGTTGTTCCACATGGATATTGAATATGAGTTTTAGACATGCGACTTGCTTTGAAACAAATCAGAGGCATGAAAAGTACTTGTACGTTGGGGTTTTCCTTCTTGTTCTCTTTGAAACCCTGAGATTATAGTGTTTAAAAGGTTAAGAAAACCTATTGGAAGATAGGAAGAGGTCACATAGAGAGAAGTCTCAGTCAATCCAGTCATCCCGGCTAAGGCCCCAGATACGTGAGTGAGGCTATCCTAGGTTATTCAACCTGAGCCAAGCCAGCCATGGCCAGAAAATACACCCAACAGAGAAACAGAGAATTGTGAGAAATAACACATGTTTAAAAAAAATTCTACAAAATTTGAGGGTGGTTTGTTACACAACAAAAGCTAACCTATATACCTGCTAAAATAGGCTGAATCGGATGACAGATCTCTGTGGGTCTCTAGTGAGTAAGTGGGCACTGTGATTATGTTATATAAATGATATTATTTAAGAGTATTAAGGAGATACAGGAAAGAAGAGAGGAAATCCAAAAAAAAGTAGGGAGAGGAAGCAATTAGAAACTTGCAAAGCAGTCCAGAGTGTGAGTATGGGGGTATAATAAAATTAAAGTAAACCATCTGTGACTCTAAAGTACATAGAACTGTAACATCACTTTTCTGGATGACATTAATTATTGTGAACACAAATACGTCAACCTTATTGTGAGCAACCTGACAGAGAAATGTTTATATCCTATTTTTCTCTGAATCTCTCCTACCTGCTTTTCTAAAGCCTATACCTAGAAGAGAGACTGGTACTATAACAGATGATTAGAGAATCTTTGATGAAGGAGTGAATAACTGAATGAGGAGAGGAATGCCTTGGTCACCACGCCCTGTGATAACAAAGTTGTGTGTCTACATTTTTTTCTATATCTCTTTTGATGCCAGGCTTTGCTTTCTCCCAAACTGTTCCTGTTTATAGCTCCTATTCTCTTCAGAGGAAGGAAAAAGGGAAAGATTATGTGATACATAAGGATCAGTAGGCTCTGAGTGAGGGCAGCTGGATTTTATAATAGCATTTTATAGCAGGGTCTGTATACTAGCCATTTACAACATTTGGCTATATTTTTTACTTCTGGATGTTTTACCTTTTTTTTTTTTTAACTTGGATGGCTGATATTGTTAGTAAGCTGATATCTAGATAAATAAAATAGTCATGGAATATTTATTGAAATTTTAGAGTGTGTTTAATTCTTCAATGCAAATGTTTTTTCAATTAAACTAATAAATAAGAAGGAACAATATCAGCCATCTAACTACAGACAATTTTCCAGGGAACCTAAAATATAACTCATTCCCAATTTAATTTTGCAAAATCATTCAGCTCTACATTTCAAACTAAATAGAAACTAGCATTTTAAATATAAAACCTACATGTGTTAGCAGTTTTAGGTAATAAAATGTTATATGATAAACCTAAGAGTAAAACATTTTAGAATACAATTGTGTTTTTATATGTATTTTGCTTTACAGTTCAGTTGAATTACTTTGAAACTCTCCTAATCTGGAGTGTTTTCATTCCATCGTTTTAACCTAATATACAATGACTTATTTTAAATATTTTAATATGCCTAGCCTACAGACCTGGCTTGCAGTAAGAAAAATATTGTTCCAAAATTTTATTTTAGATGCATAATATCACTTGCTAATTAACAGATTATTAATAGTAACATTTTAAAATGATTAAACGACTTCTAACACTGCATTCTAAAATGTTCTTTCACATCGAATCTGTACAGAGACTTTATGTGATGGTGCTATTATTGTGTCTGTTTTGCAGATAGGGAAATTAAGCCCTCAAGCAATTAAATCACTTTCCAAAGTCACAAAGCTACTGAATGGTGAAGCCAATATTTGAATAAGGTAGCCTCATCACTGGGTTAGTATACGTAACTGTCAAGAAATTCTGCTCTCTCTCAAAAATTTAATAGAAAAGCTCTTTGAAAAAGTGAAGTTCCTAAGAAAGTTTGAAGCATGATTTAATATGGGAAACTAATTCCAGAGAAACTTTCAAAACAGCATTTATTACATAAAATGTGGTATACCTCTTTTTTTTTTTTTTGAGCAGATGTTTCTTTGCCCTAAGCTAAGAGTCTCCTTCCTGTCTCCTTCCTTTGCTGAACTATAATACAAATATGACTCCAGGCACTGTTATTATGAACACATGTTCAGCATACAGAACCACATTTCTGATACATTACCTTCTGCTGGGATTTACGCTGGATTTAATAGCTGGATTTACTTCAGCATGCTCAGTAAGGACCGTATCTCCCTCCAATTCAGTGTTTCCTCATAGAGTGAAATTTCACAAAGAAAAGATGCGACCAAAGACAAGAACAGCTGATGCAAAGCAGGCTAGGTCCACAGTACACAATCAGTAAGTCACAAACATAGGTGTCTGGCAACACTGAAAATCCAAGCAAGGCAAGCATTAGTTTTCTTACCATTTTTCTTCCTAAGGAGAATGCTTTCCTGTTTGGTAACTTCAACTAACAGGGGATGAGAAACCCAGTGAAATTAGGACAGAGACACCCACCTCCTTTTCTTCCCTTCCCTTCTTCCCTGCCATTCCATCTTTCAGATTGAAGTGGAGAACACAATATCTTTGTCCTTTGATAGGTCTTCCTGCCTTCTCTTCCCAACTTGGAAATCCAATGTGAAGAACCAGTGTTTTGAACCTTTACCCACAATCAAAATTCCGCAGGAAATGGGAGGAGTACCAAAGGGCTTCGAAATTCAATGGATCTCCTTTCAGAGGCCAGAAGGTCAGTGGCCCACTCAGATTAAACTTCTCGGGGAATATGACCTAAGTAGTTTATTAATCTTTATTCCTAGAAATCCCACAGCCCCTCTTCTAGTCAGAAGGCTGCTTTTTATGCAAGAGTCTTTTGGCTTCCAGCAACTGAACAAGTCAGTCCCCATCTTGACTTATTACAAGTGCCTTGGCTTTACCATTTGTGAAATACAAAAGGAGTTGGCTGGCCAAGAGCCAGTCTGTTCATAGCAATGGAAAACATGAAACACCCTAAACTCCAGCAATAGGGTGGGGTAAAGTCAACTATCACAAAGCCAAACGGCAAAACAGTACAAGGCCATTAAATGTGACAATTCCAAAGAGCTTTTCATAACATGGGTAGGTGCTGGTAGTATTATTTTAAATGAAAAGGTAGAATGCAATATATTATTTCGACTGCTCAAAAACAGGCACAGAAACAAAACACAAAAGACTTGAAGGAAAATATTCAAACCTTAGCCAGTGGTTTCATTGGGGTGAAGGTCAGCATTTTTTTCCTTTTCAACTTTTATGCATGTTCTAATTTTAAAATATCTTACTTGGATTTAAAAAATAATCTTTAAGGGAGATCAAAATGATGATGAACTCTTTGTAAATAAGTCAATTATTGATACCTCTAAAATACCTTTCATATATCAAATTTCAGCTCAACTTCCTGCTAGTCACTCTTCTACTTTCCCTACTGTTCTCTCTGCCTAAAATGAATCTTCTATTCCCACCTATCTCCCCATCTTCCAATCCTGTCTGTCCTTTGATGTCTGGCTCAAATGTCACTTCCCCCTTGAAGTTTTCTCTAATTCTCTCTTCCTTTACCCAAGGCAATGAACATTTCTATCTAGCACAGTAATTATTTCAAGCTCATGTCTAAGTCTGAAAGAAGCTTCAGCTGCATGAGAAACTGAATTCAACTTTTACACTCTGCATAATACCTTGCACATAGGAAGCATTCAATGAACTCATAGATAAAGGAATACACAAAAAGGAATACATTGGCAGGCAAACTGTTTAATTTTAGGTTTAACCTTGTAATCTGTCCTTAGAAATCTTCCTATTCTTTAACCAAATAACATACTCCAAATTTTTCCCACAGTTTTATAAAGCATCTTGCTTAACTGAGGCCATCCAACATACAACATATCTGTCTTACCTAGATGTAACCACCCAAGAAAGGAAATACAGTAAAGTTTTTATTTAAAAACAAAAAACAAAAAAGCTCAGTGGGGAGCTCCATGAGGGCAGGACCTGTGAATCTTTCATTTTTGTGTTCCTTGGAACATGGTAAGTTCTCAATGCACACTTGTTAAACAAGTGAAGAGAAACGAATGAGTGAATGAACAGGCATTATGTGAGTGAGACAACCTAACCTAGTCATGGCCCGTGTGGACCATGTCCATTCTATGTGTCGGCTACCATCAGGTACTCACAGTGATTGCTAGTTTCCAGGACCCTGGAAGCCCAGCACTCATATCTGCTCCTTGTGAGATCCAATGCAGCTCCCTCAAACTGTAAGCTGAAGGTTATGATATCTACCTGAAGAGTCCTTTTTAGGATAATATCAGATGAAACTTATGCATAGGGCCCAGCTTCTAGTAAAGCATGCCATGAGTTGTCATGAGAGAGCTCGCTGGAGTAACCATGGGTAAATTAATAAGCAAACATTTTTGTTTAAACCATTTTCTAAAATTTAATTTTGGAACTTTGTAAAGATATTTTCTGTGCTTCTCTTGAGCAGAAGTACCTGAAAGTGTAGATTAACTCAGTTCCTGGATGTCCTGTCTAAGCAATGTACACTCTTACATGCAATGCTGTTCTTATAAATCACATCTGGTCTGGAAACCTTGCCAATAGAACATCAATACTAATTCTTTTCCAGTTAGACTGCCATGAAATACAGCAGCATAAAAATGGCAAACTCTTTCCTGATTTACAGAGCATTTCAATTTGTAGTAGAAAGTTACTGACATGTATTAAAGTCTTGCAGTTCACAAGTCACCTCTCCCCTATCCACCAAGTATTGATAAACACAGCTGTAACTGGGAGAGCCCGTGCAACTGGAATTCTGTTTGCTCTGAACTTAAGCAAGCTTCTGTTCTCTATGTTCATATCTCTAAGAAAGCAACAGGAAAACATTCACTCTGGGTGGCTTGTGAGATTTCATTGAACAAAAATAGCATAAAGTTACCTTCTAAGGCAATGTTGTTGTGGCTGTACATGGTCTTATAACTAAAACCGAGGTACTATTCCTAATTTGTTTATTCTAAGGGAAATCACAGACACGGGGCAAAATAATCAAGTGACCAAAACTTTCAAAAAACAGTTTTATTTTATTGTTTCAAAACAAGAGTGCCTAGTCTATGTGCTCCTTGAGCTATGGGTTTCAGGCTGAATTCCTCCTAGATAGGAAAGCTGTCTATGGCCTTCTGTCACAGTACTTGGGTCTCCTCAGTCATTATGCCCCTTCTCTCTTCCCTTCCAGTGACTGAGCTCTAAACCATATTATCATCATGAGACTCACAAGGATACTGTTCTCACCAGAAGGAAGACCCTCCCTGACACTCATCAACTATTAAGACTCTAACCAGCAGTTGCCCTTTTGTAATTGTGGTGCAAGGTTAACAGCTGATAAACTGGTAATTAGACTACTGCAGGAAATCTGGCATTGGAGGTCAGATGGCTTGATACTGTGCATCTTTAATCTGGCTTTGCCCTACCCATGTGCCAAAGCAGGAAAACTGCATGGGCTGAGGCTAAGAACTCAGTATTCTTACATTCTCAGGGAAAGAAACAAAGCTGCTCTTTTTAGAAAATCAAATCATCATCCACAAATCAAAACAGCAAAGCTCTCTTTTCCTCTGTTTTGCTCAGGCCTGTTTGGCTTATCTATGGAAACAGCTCATGCTTTTCAAAAAAAAAAGGGCTGAGCAGCCTTTCAATATTATGTTGCTAAGTAGTCCTTTCTAGGTTAAACATGTTTACTCTTTAAAAAGGCTGAAATTTTACTCCAGTGGCTAGACCCTGTAGCTAACATGCAGTGAATCCACTTCTCCCACATGTAAGGAAGATGACAGTCACATAGAGGCAGCAGGTGGAGAAGCTGGCTTCCAGGAACCTGGTCCAGGGCTTCCCAGACTTTACTGTGCATCCAGGTTACCTGGGGGCCCCGCTAAAATAATCAGTCTGATTCAGCACTTCTGGGGTAGGGACAGAAATTGCACATTTCTATTTCTTTTTCTTTTCCTTTTAGAGACAAGATCTTGCTCTGTCGCCTAGGCTGGAGTGCGGTGGTACAATCCTCACTCACTGCAGCCTGAAACTGGGTTCAAGCGATCCTCCCACCTCAGCCTCCCAAGTATGAAACTGCAGGTTTCTAACAAGCTCCCGGGTGATCTCAATGCTGCTGGACCATGGGCCATATTTTGAGTAGAGCAGAATAGCTGGGATTTGAATCTTCATTTCTGGAATTGCTTCTTATCAAAGGACTAGCCTGCAGCCATGAGCTAGAGGCAGGAATGACAAGTGTGGTATGGTGGGAAGAAAGAGCAGGGCCTAGAAATGGCACAGAACAAGGCTGGAGTTCTGGCTCTACCATTTAACAGCCACGTGACCTTGGACAAATCCCTGGATCTCAACTTGTTGCTTTGTAAAATGAAATAAATAACCCCTCTCTCACAAAGCATGGAGAATAAAACATAAAAATGTACCCAGAGGCTTGATTCTAATAGTGGCTTGTGACCTAATATTTCCTGAAAACTCAGTAAAATCCAGGTATTCCTCACCATCTGAGACTCACACCAGACTCCTCTTCTCAGGCCCACACACCTGAATCCTGGCTTATGAAATGTGATTGGAAGTAGTTGTATCGCATCTGGGCATGTTCCATAAAATCCTCCCAGGAACATCCCTTCCTCTTGGTGATTTGGTCCTTCTAACTACATCGACTCCAGGGTGAACTTGGAAGCTACATGCTAAAAATGACAGAGCTCTCATCAGCCTGGATTCCTAAATAAACAAAAACATGTGGCAGTCCCATCAACCCCTTCACCTGCCCAGTATTGTTAGATAAGCAAAGATAAATATTTTCAAGCCACTACATATTTGTGGTCCTCTTTGTTACAGCAGCTAGCCTACCTAGGTGACACATTTGCCATCCATTTCCTTTCCTCCTCACCTTCCCACTCCCTACTGTGCTCTCCCTTGAAACAGTCCCACATGCATCCTAAACTGCAGTGTATAATTAAAAGTATAAGCTCTGAAATCAGAACAACTAGGTCGAAATTCACCTCCAACCTTTCCTTGTACAGCACTGGACAAGTATGGTCAATAAGTTTCCTATGCTTAATTTTGTCCTCTGTGGAAAAAGAAGGATCATATCATTGCACATCTTTTGAGACGGTCATGAGATAATGCATGTAATGGAGTTGGCACCTTACTTGGACAAAATAAGCACTCCATAAACAAGCAGCCATCACCAGCTCCCTGGTGGTCTCAATGCTGCTGGTCCATGGGCCATATTTTGAGTAGAACAGAATTAGTTGGAATTTGAATCTTCATTTCTGGAATTGCTTCTTATCAAAAAACTAGACTGTGGCCGTGAGCTAGAGGCAGAAATGACATGTGTGGTACGATAGGAAGAAAGAGCAGGGCCTGGGAATGGCACAGAACACGGCTGGAGTTCTGGCTCTACCATTTAACAGCCACGTGACCTTGGGCAATCATAGGGTCCCATTTGATAATATGCCACTTGTTTCCTCCCACCAGGTAATGCTGTTTCATAAATGATATGGTTTGGCTGTGTCCCCACCCAAATATCAACTTGAATTGTATTTCCCAGAATTCCCACATATTGTGGGAGGGACCCAGTGGGAGGTAACTGAATCATGGGGGGTCAGTCTTTCCTGTGCTATTCTCGTGATACTGAATAAGTCTTGCAAGATCTGATGGGTTTATCGGGGGTTTACGCTTTTGCTTCTTCCTCATTCTCTCTTGCTGCTTCCATGTAAGAAGTGCCTTGTACCCTCCTCCATGATTGTGAGACCTCCCCATCCATGTGGAACTGTAAGTCAAATTAAACCTCCTTTTCTTCCCAGACTTGGGTATGTCTTTATCAGCAGCACGAAAATGGAAGAATACAATAAGAAATGTCATAAGTCATTGTTCATGTGGTGGTTGAAACAGTATTTCCTACAATATGGTAAAATTCTAAAGAGTCTCCATTACATTCAAAGAGTTCCGAATTGGAAAGATTTTTTCAAGTATCTTAAGCATGGTTATATTTTTCTTACACTCGAATGACAATTACAAAACTAAAAGGGACAAAGAGGAAAGAGGCCAAATAATTAGTATAGATTTTAAAAAATTTAAATAAGGTAGGAATTTTACCACTTGAAAACCTGTACTGTACAGAAAAAGCAAGACTGTCAGATAACAAGGGATACTTGTATCTTTATCTGCTCTCTAGAACCACAGAGAAAACCTACCAGCAGATAGAAATTCTCAAGAGAAACAGTTTCTGAGGCTCAGGTGCCCCTATCAAAAACAAAGAGTAGAGGCAAAGCACAAGGCATAGTTTTCCTAGGACAAAAGGTATTTTTCTCTTTAACCCTATGGGGATGTTTAAGGATAGAATTTGTCATTACAAAAATGCATTGTCCAAGGCTGATGGAAATAACTTTGCTGTTCCCAAACATGTGTTTACATGTGCAAATAAAACAGGGTCAGAATCTGATAATTTGGGGGATAAAAGTCATGTTCAGTCTTAATACCTAAGGAGTATGGTGCCCGTTAAGATACTGAAGACGAGCATAATTTCTCTCATCCTTCATTGCACTCTCTTTTTTATGGCAACTTAAAGGGATAAATATTGCAATTTTTAAGAGATGACATATAAGAAATTTTACTGAAAGCATTTGCCACCACAAGTAGTGTAAACTCAAGAAACTATAGCATTAGAAAGGAAAGTCAAGTGGACCAGGAGTCCATAAAAAATCAGGTACATCTGTTTCGTTAACATTTAATGTGCCTTTTCCTTTCTAAAGAAAAATAAACTGTAAGAACAATGAAAAACTGGCCTGGAGCAGGAACTGTAGAATTCAATTTTTTTCTTTAAAATACTCTAAATGTGACTCTTCCATCTAATTCTTCTCTCCTATCCAGCCAACGAGTTACGAAGTCCTTCTGGATTCTACTCCCTGGATCTCTCTGGCATCTGCCCCGTCTTACCCTGACTCTGGGTTTTGTATTAATCCGTCCTTTCCTGGGCTGCTGCAAAGCTTCCTAGTTAATATCCTGCCGGCAGTCTTCCTCCTGTTCTTTCTTTCATTCTCTACACAGAAGCCCAACTAACTTTTCTAAAAATGTAAGTTTTATCATGTTACCTGATTAAAGCCCTTCAGTGGCTCACAACAATACACAAGATAAAAACCCACATTTAGTAATAACATGGCTTAACAAAGACGTACATACTATGGCTCGAGCATCTGTATCATCTGCTCCAAACAGACACCACACACACACACACTGCAACCACAATAACCAGTTCTGTATTATCATCCAAACAGAACATAACACCCTCCTCTTCCTCCTCCTTTATTTGGCAAATACCTACCCATCATTCATGAGTTAGCACAGATGTCACTGACTCTGGGACCCTTCTCTAACCCATAGCTTTGGGTGAGGGGCTCATTTGGGATCCCCTGCTTCTTCCATCTGACCAGTACATACAAACATGGGCTCTGGAGTCAGACTGCCCAAATTAAAATAGCAGGCATGCCTTTCATAACTGTGTGATCTTCAGCAAGTATAACCTCTCTGCATTTCAGTTTTCTCATTTGTAAAATGGGAATAATCACAGGGCTTACTTCAAGAGCCCTGTTTTGAGAATTAAAGATGTTAATATTGAAATGACTCAGAGGAAGGTCTGACGTTTCATTATTGCTCGATACATACTAGGCAAGAGTAATGATAAAAGTGGTAGTGACATCATTCTATTCTCACATTGTAAGTCTTTTACCCTTGATTGTATGCTTTGCAAAAGCAGGTCTATGATTATCCTTCCTGCATGGTACTTGACCAATGTCAAACATTCAACTCATTGTTTATTTTCTGATATGTATATACTGAGGATTAAAACCAATAATGCCCCCACTCCTGAAGGGAATCCAGCCTCCTCGGAATTACATGGATATATTTTCTCCTGTGTAACTTTAAAGTATTTTCCAAAAACAAAATATAGAAAGTACCTTCGACGTATCCAACACTGCTAGGTACCAAGGTAGGTAAAATGAAATGAAAAAAAAAAAAAAAATCCCTGTAACCAGAAGCTCACAAGGTAAGTCAAGTTCACTAGTAACAGTGAACAAACTGGGAGAGCCTTTTCATTAGACCAAAGAACAAACTGACCTTGTTTGCTATCACCCAAGACCATCTTTTCATTTGAAGGGTATGCTCACTAAGAAATGTGTCACACTTCCCCACCCTGGGGAGCAGAAAAACTCAAAAACAATTTGATTAATGGCTCCAAGGGGAGAGCTCTAGTAGCTTATTTGCTTTGCACAAAAGAACTGAGTAAATATATGACTTGCCAAAATAAAATATACTTAGAAAGTGCTCAAGCCATGTTGTCCAGGCTTGCATTGAATTTAGGGTGGAGGAGGAACAAGGGGAGGAGAGGAAATAGGGGTTGAGACACAGACCCTTGATAGTCTAGGTTGGAGACCTGCAGCTATGGTGGTAACCATGAGAGCATGTAAAATGTCAGTAATGCTGCATCTTAGACTTCTGATTGCCAGTCAGCATCCTCATTAGCAGAACATATTTTATGACTACTAAAGCATGTGTAATGTTTTAGGTACAAGGCCCTGATCTGATTTAGTTTCATCAAATTATTTTCAAGTGATACAGCAGAACCTCATTGCAACAGCAACAAAGTTCTGTATTAAGAAATTGTTATACCTTCATAATCATGGTACCCTGATATTTTCTTTCTCTCTTCTTTTTTTTAGGTGGGGGCCAGGGTTTTATTCTGTTGTCCAGGCTGGAGTACAGTGGTGTGTTCATAGTTCACTGTAACCTTGACTTCCCAGGCTCAAGTGATCTTCCTACCTCAGCCTCCCAAGTAGCTGGGACTACTAGGTGCATGCCACCACGCCCAGCCAATTTTGTTGTGGTTTTTTTGGTAGACATAGGATCTTGCTATGTTGCCCAGGCTGGTCCTGAACTCCTGGGCTCAAGCGATCCTCCCTCCTCAGCCTTCCAAAGTGCTGAGATTATAGGTGTGAGTCACCACACCCAGCCCCATAATGCTTTCTTAATCAAAGGTCAAATCACATCCCTGTAAAATCCAAAAAGCACAACCCTAAAAGCCCCAACTGATATAGTTAGTCTGAATGCTACATGTGACTTCTGACTCCAGGTACAAGTGTTATAAAGAATTGCACTACATTTGCCATTTTGGCAACCCTCCTTGGAAGAAGCTAAATGTTTCTAATAAGCCATCTCATTGGTCCACAAAACATTTTATGCAGGGTGTATTAATTACTCACACCTAGCAATGTTCGGAAACATTTTTTTACAGGGATAGGTAGTCTGGATAAGCAGTTGTCATCTTAATTATAGATGCACATAATTCATGTATAAAAATGGTAATGACAACGTCAATGTCTTCTAGATGACAAAAAAATTAAATGCGAAATGGTTGTAAACATAAACTTTGTTACCAGAGAGTCCTGGGTTCAAAAGTTCTTGAATGAGCTATATGAATCCTGGGAATGGTAACTAACTTCTTTCAATTTCAGCTTCCTTAACTGTTAAATGTTGATAATACTACTACCTACCAGATAAAGTTGTGAGATAATGAACATAATGTGCAGAATGTCTGGGGTAGACTAAACACAAGCAAACTTCTTGGTTTCTTTACCTCTGACAGTTCAATTGAGCCTGAGAAGGTTTAGCACTGTCAGGGTCCTGCTTTTAAATAAGATGTAAAATGGACAACTTGAGGTAATGAACAATCACAGAACCCTTCAGAAAAGAGGCAGGGGATAAGTCCTCAAAGGCTGGATGAATCCACAGCTGGAAATTACATTCTGCCCAATAAGGCCTTTAGAAACCTAAAACTGAATGTTGTAACCTTTTCTTTTTCTCAGCTGTTGGCTAGCAATGCTTTCTCCTGCTGCAAATAATAAACCAATTTCTACAATGAGTCATCAAAATATGCTGAAATTTGTCTGGAGGAAAGGCTCTCTGAGAATAGGGCCAAAAATGCGTCCATCTTTTCAAATGAAAATATGGGTGGCCTTCACTGATCTTTCCACGATAGTATGGAAATCAACAAATAATTCATCTAAAAAATATTTGTTTCTTTCAGAAAACTCATTGAGGTGGCATAAATGGGCACTTGGTACATTCTAGGTAGCATACTTGACCTATATATTAGAATGGAAATTTCTTGAGATTTGTCTAATTTTCTTGATCCTACCCAGGAATCATAATTAAACTACATAACCTGATTAATCATCAATAAAGAACATTTCATTTGAAGTTTCATTTTACAAAAATACATGGAGAGTTTGAATAAAAGGAAATATGTGATTCTTTCAAAATACAAGTCATGAATGGTACATACATACAATAGAATACTAATCAGCAATAAAAAGAAAGGGGTTATCTATGCAAGCAACAACATAGATGAAGCTCAAATGCATTCTACAAATGTCACATTCAATATACGTTGTTTTCCATGACATTCTGGAAAAGGCAAAGCTAGTAGTGATGGATAATAGATCCCTGGTTACCAGGAGGTATGGATGGGAAGAGAGCTGAATACAGATGAACAACAGACAAGAATTTTTTGGAGTGAAGATACTGTTCTGTATCCTATTATGACAGTGATAACATGATTCAATGAATTTGTCAAATCTCATATATCAAAAAGTATGAATTTTACTGTTTGTACCTTTTAAAATAAATAAAAAGGAAAAAATGTAATTCTCCACTTAGTGACGCTTAATATTATTTTAAGCTGTCATAGACAGGTAGTTTCTCTTGAATAAAAAAGGAACTTCATTAATAAAATCCCAGGGGAACTCTTTTTTTTAATACTATAGTATATACTGTGGATTGTCTCTGTATACTGCCATACCACCCTTCCTTGGTTAGGGAGGCCAGAAGGTTAAACATTAAATTTCCAAGACTCCTGTGTATGTGAGTTCCACCAGTTAGAAGCACTTAAATATTTAAAGGGCAGTGGCCATCTTCCTGCTGCTACTGCCCCCGGCAATCATAATTTGAAAGATACAGGTTTTAGAGGAAATTACAGCAGCAATAGCAACAGTGTGTGTGCTCCTGAACTTAAATGTCCAGTGATGGCTACAACATTCCTCATCATTCACCAGAGTTTCAGGCCATTTTCTAAGCACCCAATCCCCTGTATTAAATCTTTTCTGTGTGAAATACCTAGAGTGGTTTCTTTTCTTTGCCTTGATCTCTGTTGATATAAAAGTAGTTTATTTATAAAATGTTCCCTGTCATGGATCTTTCTATGACAGAATTATTCAGAAGTTTCAGAAATGTTCAATTTAAATCCAGCAAAACATAGCCAAAGTGAAACAACTTTCTGTTTACTGGATTTTTCAGTAGCACTCAGTCCTTGCTCACTGTGTTAGAATGATGACAACTATAGTTGAACACATTATCTCTTATGGTTGACAGCTCCAGGCTAATATGCCAGTAGTATTAACCCTAGCAGAAGAAAGACTCCACTTCCAATGTACTTCAAATAAAGTCTCAGAATTGAGCTTGTTAATCCTAATTGGTCAGGTCTTGGCATCTTCTCCCTTCCTGAACCAAAAGCATTCCATCCTTAGCTGTGGGAGGTCATAACCAAGGTCACTCTCATCATTGATAAATGAAGACAGAACATAAAACCTATACTCACTGACTAAATGTTTGCATATCTGTGGACTGTAAATATATCTTTCCTTTTCTGTTAATAACTAATCAGATTAGTTAAGCCTAAAATAAGTACTGTAGACTTGTTTAAAGAAAAACTTCCCATGAGGCTTCACAAGTATTCCTAAAGTATTAGGAATAAGCCTCATTTCTTTGATCCCATGTGACTGAGCTACCTGCACTGTTACACCTTTAAGGAGGATGATAGCAAATTCAATGTGCTTACCCACCTTGCTCAATGGCTAAAGCAGTGCATTTTGGGCAAGGTATGTGATGACAAGTTTCAGAGGACAAATGCAACAATGAGGATAAGGTCATGGATGTGGAGCTAAAAATAACTTCTCATTAGGTGCACAGAAATTTTATATTAAAGAAGTGATGAAGACATGTATGTAGTCTGGGCATTATGAAAATTAAAAAAAAGAGTTGGCCTGGGCTAATTATATAGTTTCTTTACCTCTAAATCAGTGGTTGCTCAAGGTGGTGGATGCTGACAGTCTTTGTCTCTTAACAGCATTTCTGCTTCTGCGGTGGATGTTGATAGTCTTTCCCCCTTAACATCATCCCCCTCATATAGATAAGAGGGCACTGATGTTCATCTAGAAATCCTTCCTTTTCCTGCTGTCAGTTCCTGAGGTTCCTGTGAAACTGACTCTAAAAGTGAAAGACTGTGACCTGAGCTATGACCTACCACAGCTGGAGATGGAATAATCTTGGTTCAGGAATGGACAGAATACCCAGATATAAGCCATCAAGATTCAAAAGCTCAGTTCTGAGATTTATTTGAGATACTTTGAAATTAGAGTCTTCATTCTGTTATGTTTGGAACAATGGTATATCAGCCTGAAGCTGTCAATGACTGAAACGTGAAACCAAACACAGCAGAAGACATGGCAGAGAAACAGAAAGAAACCAAGTATGATCAGAGACCCTAGACCCAGCCATGGGTTCAAGGAGAACCAAGAAGTTACCTTTGTCTCACTTAAAACTCCTAGGGTGAACATATTAGTTAATTTTGCTAGTTGGTTCATTTGTTTTTGTCATCAGAAAAGTCTTTACTGAATTAATTGATTGCCTTAGTCCCTTTTCTGTTGCTTATAATAGAATACCTGAAATTGGGTTTATAAAGAAAAGGAATTTATGTCTTACAGTTATGGAGATGAAGAAGTCCCAAGTCAGGTAGCTGCATCTGGTGAGAGCCTTCTTGCTGGTGGAGACTCTCTATAGAGGTGAGAGAAAGAGACACCTAACTATGTTAGCACACTCAGCCCCCTTGCCATGTGATGCCCTGTGCCACCTCAGGGAGGTGTGCTAACATGGTCAGGTGTCTCCTACTCTTCTTATAAAGCCACAGACCCACTCCCATGCTAACCCATTACTCCATTAATCCATGAACAAATTAATCTATCATGAGGGCAGGGTCATCGTGAACCAATCACATCTTAAAAGCCTCACCTCTGAATACTGCCACATTGGAGATTAAGTTTCAACATAAATTTAGGAGGGAACAAATATGCAATTTATAGCACTGACACCGAGGTTAATCTTCAGCCTAAAATGTATATTTTTCTGCATATTTTCATGTATCTAAGCACGGGTTCTTCAGCTTTCATGAGATTTTCAGATGAGTTTTAATGCCCCAAAAAGGTCAAGAACTGATTTTCTAGAGAGAAAATAACCTTAAAATCAAATAAAATTGCCCTTTTATGATATATCTTTATTACAAATAATAATTCTTTTAAAACTTTGACTAATTTCTAATTCTAAACAGAAAAATAGATATGGAATAACCACAGAAGAAAACAAAATAAGTAATTAACCATGTAAGGCCAGTGTTTTCTAAGATTCCTACGTTTAGGAATTTTTCTTGATTCCCGAAATCATAGCAAACATAGTGAAGGCACCTAGAGCAAATGTAGCTTATAGATAAGTCATAAAGATGATTTAAGTTACAAGTTGATATAATGTCCTAGTTGACAAAATGATTGAGGAAATGTCCTGTTTGGCACCTATTTAATGAAAGGCACTTTAACATTGTTGTTTTCTTCTCATAATTTGAAGCCAGTAAATTTCCTACTACCTAGGAACTGCTACTAGAGAGAGTACCTAAGTTTTGGAGGGAACAAATAATTAAAAGAGTTATTTTTTAAAGTTGCTTCATAAGAATATACACGTAGTATGGCGTGCTCCATTTCCATCCATTTTATCATAAACTTGCTCTGTTCTATTTGTGAAATCTCAGGTTGCCTATCTCTATCCTAAGGTACCACTGAACAAGGCTAGTTCTTCTTTGTTAGTTTAGAAGGTTCTGCTGCAGATCCTTAAGGATTCTTTCCCATACGTTTTGCAGTTTAATGTTAGCTTAGTTTATAATTTGTAACATTAATCTTGTAATTTATAATTTTATTGAGATCCACACAAATATAGAAATGTAGCAATGAATCAAGATAAAACCAAACCCATAGAACAAACTCTCAATATTCTACCCAGCCTCCATTTTAGAAAAGTGGTCGGACACTAGAAAAAAATAATTTAAAAATGTTCAAGTACTATAAGGAGTCAGAATGAAATGGTAGCTTTCAGAAGAGGAAAAAAAGGAAAAAGAAAGCAAGAATATTAAGCAATTTTTTTCCATAAGAAATGTTTTTTAAAAAGGCATAAAAGCCCCAAACAGGTAAAACACAATGAAAACAACAGCTACTATTAAATTGATATAGGTGTAGATCCAACTTACAGGGTCAAAAATGTTTTACTGGATTTGATTTCAGACCTGTGAGGTGGGACAGTTTACTGATAGGTACGTATTACGAAAGTAAGGGAAAGCTGACATTATGGTCTTAACATCTTTATCTAGAACAATGCTTCTCAGACTGCAAAAGAATTACCAAGTGAACTTTTTAAACAAACAAACAAAAAAACAAACAGCAAGCAAACAAAAAACAACAAAAAATGCAGATTCTCATTCAGTAGATCTGGGGCAGAGACAGAGATTCTGCAGTTCTCCAGAGATAGCAATGTTGACCCATCAGAAGACCACATGTTATACAGCAAGGCTGTAGAGTTCAGTATTTCTCTTAACAGTTACCCTTCCACTTGAAGCTGCTTGCTAACATATTTCTTTCTAAACAGTGTTAAACATTTACATGTTTAGCAAATGATTTCTCTTCACCATAGGTAAAAAGAATACTTCTCATCTTTCTTTTTTCCAAGTACTATCTTTAGAGGCGTGCTCCTCAAATTTAAGCATGCATCGACATCTCTTGAAGGGCTGGTGAAACAGCTAGGGCCCACTCCCAAAGATGTTTCTTCAGTAAATCTGTGGTGGGGCCTGAGAATCTGCATTTCTAACAATGTGGCCATGCTGCCGCTTGCCCAGGCACTATGCTTTTTGATCCATTGTGGCAGGGCATCCATCAACAGCACTGCTAGAAGTTTCTGTAAGAATTTGTACTAACAGAAAATTTTTACCATCATCGAATAATCCAGTATGGGAGCTTCAGAGGACCTGAGATTAATATTTTCCAAGCCCTATTTTTGGAGTTGAAGGGATTCAGCACCAGAAAGATTAAGTGTCATACCCAGAGCCACGGAACTGGTAACGGAAGCACTGTGGGAATCAGAACTCTATTCTGTCGTTGTGACCCCAGGAGTCTTGCCCCTATACCACATAACTGCCGGTCACTTTTTTCTTTTTTTTTTTTTTTTTTTTTTTGAGGCAGAGTCTTGTTCTCTTGCCCAGGCTATAGTGCAGTGTCACAATCTCGGCTCACCGCAACCTTCACCTCCCGGGTTCAAGTGATTCTCGTGTCTCAGCCTCCCAAGTAGCTGGGATTACAGTCGTGTGCCACCATGCCCAACTAATTTTTGTATTTTTAGTAGAGATGGGGTTTTGCCATGTTACCTAGGCTGGTCTCGAACTCCTGACCTCAAGTGATCCATCTGCCTTGAGCTCCCAAAGTACTGGGATTGCAGACATGAGCCACCACACCCAGCCTTGTCATCTTTTTCAAGTACACCTCAATCACTCACTGATGGTCCCTAATACTAAAACACTGAACATATTTTGGTACCAGTCATTATCTTTTTAGAAACAATCTCCAAGAAAGAGTTTCTAAATGTGGTGCGAGGGCCTCCTCTATCAAAATCACAATGGGGCTTGGACTTGCTTAAATAGATTCTTGGAGTTGCCCCAAAGCTAATGAATTTGTTGTCTTGGGATAGCATCTGGGAAAATGCATTTTGACGAGCCTATCTACCCACATCCATACCTGTTTGGTAAACAGGTCGACAAGATGATGTCTCTTGACATTGGCTGCACATTAGAATCTCAGGGGAGGGAAGGGATTAAAAATCCTGCACCCAGAGCAATGACTTTGGAATCTCTGGAGATGGGTCCTAGGCATCAGTAGCTGTCAAAGCTCCCCAGGTGATTTCAATATGCAGATCAGGTTGAGAAACAGTACTTCAAAGATTTCCAAATACTTCCACATGCCTATTCAAGAAAAGGACATTAAATTTCCAGACAAAATGAAACTTTCAAAATAGAAATTTAGTCACAAAAAAATCAAATGTATTAGAGCAACTGGCTTCAACAATTCCAACATGATCCAGTGAAACTATACATTTCTACTCCAACAACATACACACTGATGAAAGTTCTGAATTCACATCAGAAGGGTACCATTGAGAGAGGCCACCTGATTGCCCACGGAATTAGAAATTCTTGTTATTTCCATCTGATCACTTCTATTACAAAGTAAGGATTTTTATAAGAAAATAATTTATATGGATTTTCCAAACAGGTTACTAAATAATTAAAGTGTTCCTGCAAATAAGCAGATTGATTTAATAATAATGGCAGATTGTAGGACACACATTAGTTCCCAGGGCCTTTTAGGGAGTATAAAAGAGAACATGAAGGAAAACAGAGTTCCTGCAAGGTAGTGTGTCAGGAATTTATCTTTTTGGACATCAAAGTCTGAAAAATTAATGGCATGGATTTCTGAATTGCTGCCAAAGATGTTCTACCTGGTGAGTTTCTTGAGGGAATCTGTATTCTGAATAGACTTAATACAGAATTATCTAGTAATTTTTCCTCAATCAAAACACAGCCCACAAAGAGCTTAGGCTTTATGAAAAGATACCTTTTTAAAGACTTCAAAAAACTTTCAGAGGCAGAAGTGAAAACAGATGTAGTATAATGATTTAATATAAGTAACCTCAAGGTAATAACTAATTAAAAGTGAACTTGCTGATACTTGCCTTTTGGACATGATTTGAGCACCTTTATTGCTTTTGTCTTTCCTTTTTTCACCTCACTGATAACTTCTCTGGTGCCAACACAGAATAAGATGGACACAAAAACTATCTTTCTCTTGAGCACAGGCAGCTCTCTCCAGCTCATCCTGAACTCAAGTTTCTAGCAGAAACATCTTAAATAAGAGCTTAGTGAGGGCAGGGGATAGCTCTTAGCTGAAGCTTGGCCACAACAAATTAGCTGCCAGATAAAAGGAGATATGTACCTGTGGAAGAAGCCATCTCAGCAGCCCTGATCTGTGTTGGTTCCTAATTCTCTCCTCCATCTAATTAGCATTTCTCAAAAGTCAGTGCCCTACAATTATCAGGGTATCTTGATACTCTAACACAATAGGCCTGGCGAAGGGTCTGAGAGTCTGCATTTCTAACAAGCTCCAAGGTGATGCTAAAGCTGCTGGTCTGTGGGCCATACTTTCAACAGCAAGGGACTAGATTTTCTTCTTGGTAGAAAAGAAAAGACAGTGATGGTGAAAGATCATGTCGCCTGTCCCAGACCTGCTAAGATCTCATAGGGTAGTGGTCAATTTTAGATAGTGGTCAATTTTAGAGAACTCCAGCCCACAATTTCCTTCTTTGACAAGTATTATCTGACCCCTATCCACCAGGCTATCCATGGCACCCATATTTGTGCTGGGATCTTGCCCCTGGCCAGTGCTGACTGGACCAAGGAGGGACATGTGCTCAAAGCTTAGTACATGAGTCAATCAGCTTCTTCCTCTCTTGAGAATTTGGGACTGAACTTCAGGGATGCTAGTTAAGAGCTGCCTGAACAAGGCATGTAAATATCTAGGACAGTGACCCAACCTCATGTATACAGAGAAACAGGAGCAGAGAAAAACAGCACTGAAAGATCAGAGATAAGAGAGCCACTGCAAATCAATCACTGCCTGGATTCTTTAAAGCTTTCCAGTTCATATTTTTAGATCCTCCCCTGCTTACTCTGAGATTCCTGGACACAGCCTTGTGTTCTTTGAATACATTCCCCTTTTTCTCACTTAAAGTAGCTTGAGAGAGTGCCTGCAAATTCCAGTGCAAAGAGGATGCAGTTTCACTTTTCATCAGAGAACACATCTAGTCCAGAAGTTGTATAAAACATCCTGGCTTTGTCTCAGATGTCAGGATCTTAGAGGAATAAATAGTTCATGTCCATATCCAACAGTACCAGGCAGCTTCCTGGAGCTTCCTGTGAAAAACCATGTAACCTCCTGCAAGTTATTTACAAGAGGTCTTCGTTTCCTCATGGAATGCCAGACAGTGTCAACTCTTCAAACCCCTCTATTATTAAAACTCTGTTTACCTCAAGCTACTTCCTTCCTTCCTACTCCTTCAGTCTCATCATCCTTACATGCCAAGAGAAAAGAAATTCTGCCTCATCTTCCATGCTCCTCCTTTTACAGGTGACTCCCTTCCCATCCCATGGGAGACAAGTGGCTGGCCTGCAGAAGGCATCCAGGAGGTGGGAGCTATGCTCTTTATAAATTCTGCCCTCTTCTCTCTCTCACTCACTCACTCGTTCACTCACCCACTCACCTGACTACCTCGTCTATTTTCTCATATTGACCTATCATACTCTTTCTTATTACAGTCCTTGTGAATGTCTCTGATCTTCCACTTTTTAAAAAAAGTTAATGGTTCTCAGATGGCACTAGTTCTTGGGTCCCCATATCCCAAAAGAATCATTCCTCCTCCAACTCAGCCTATCCCATTCATTCAACTGACAATAGAAGACACAATTCCAAATTCCCACTTTCCAGAATGATCACCTTATCCTGTCTTGTATGACATGTATTAGACTTGACTCAGGTGGAATTCACCTTGATAATGCTGGTTTATGCCGAATGAGTCATTAAAGGTAAACAACACAGCAAAAAGGAATCTGCAACCTTCTGCCTCCTTGAGACAAGGACAGAATATAGATTCATCCTTGTCTTAAAATGCAAGGGTATAGCTCCATGTCATTTTGCATTAATGAAGTTTCTGTTTTTTCACTTATTGGAGAGTATCGAAGTACATAGCCAGTCTGTTCTCATTAACAATGTGTCCTTGGATATGTCTTCCATATCCACAGGGGAAGACTTCCATTCACCTAACATTAACAGCTTAGGAAGTTACTATTCATTATGACAAGGTAAGCGTTTCATTATCTTTTTACTTATGAAATCAATTACATACTCAAAGTAAAAGAAAAAGTATGTTCAGTGCTCACCACAAAGATATATTCATTCCCAATTTAAACTCTTATAATATTTTTAATTGATTTCTCTAAAATGATATAATTCAGAGTCATTAAAACTAATGCTTATGAAGAACATTCAATGCCATGAAAAGCACTCACAATATTCTATGAGAAAACAATCACATGCACAGCATATTCCTAAGTTTTAAAATGGTTATATGTATATGTCTAGATATTCTAGAAATAAATACAACAAAGTATTATTAGTGTTTATATCTGGATGACACGATTACTATAAGTATTTAATTTGTAATTTGAGTTTCCTAAAATCTTTTCAATGCACATGCACATATATGATTAGAGAAGAAGTAAACATTACCAAAAAGTATACATGGTCTACACTCAGCAAAGTTAAAACAAAAAGAGATTCATGCGTCCCCTCTGCTTTGATTGTCCTGCTGGAAGCACACATCATTACATTAATGTGATCTGCTCACATGCTTCTTATACTGTGTTAGAAAATGAAGCACACTGGAAGAAGACTGGTGGTTTCTTTAAAAGTGTCTTAGACTGAAAGGATGGGATAAAGAATCAATTTTAGGATTGCTTTGAAAGTGGTAACACTTGCTTCTTGTACTGATATACTTAGGGAGGAAGAGAAGAAAAATAATGGCTTTAATACTTTCATGCAACTTAGCCTCTTTCTCATTTGTAAACATATTGCTTCTTACCTTCTAAGGCAATGTATTCTGTTCTAAGATAGTCCCAGTTGCTAGAACATATTTCAACATGTATGTTATTTCATTAAAGAATTTTACTTGAAAATACAGAAAATGAACATATCTAAGTAAATCAAATCATAATTCTATGATCATCTCTCTCTCTGAAAATTTATAAAACAAGAATATGATGTTCCCTCCTCTGCCCATCCAATAAGACTTCTGAGAGATAAGCACTAGTCCTAGTTATTATATGTGCATAATCTCATGTATATACACAAAAATATCATGTAAATGTCTATATGAATGTCAGCATACACATGTATATGTAGATCTATAATTACCCAAATATATAAACATACATGCTTTTAAAAATTAACATGATGTCACTCTACATATTTTTTTGCAGTTTGCATTTTTCAAAATATACAGAATACATTTCTCAAAGGGAACCACTGAATCAAATGGCACACACATTCTAAAATTTAATACTGACAAATTATCCAACAACCCCCCCCCAAAAACTACACAAAATATCCTTCAATTAGAAACTTTTACATTAGAAACTTTTTACAAAAAGAAAAATAACTATTTTATATTAAAAAAAAGAAAATCAAAAGAGGTCCAGTAACCTGAAGTAGAAAGAGGAAATGCATTCAAAGTCTATAGTATTTTATTTTATTTTTTCTTAAACTGGGTGGTGACTAAGGGTGTTTGTTGTCATAGTATTCCTTATGCCTTTCATAGACTTTACAAATAGCCCTTTGAAACTGCTCAATGTTTAGTACAAAAATTTTCTAAAACATATAAAATATAACATAAAAACTCTTCCTTTCCTGGTCTACTTCTGGAGTGGTATGAATACATAAATCATTTCTAATTTCCATTCTTCAAATGTACTTCCAAATCTCTAATTCAGGGACTGTTCAGTTAAAGTATAGTGTGAGTCACATTTGTGATTTCACATTTTCTAGTAGTAACATAAAGAACAATTTTAAATGGTAAAATTAATATTAATAAATTAAATATGTTATTTAACCAAATACATTCAAAATATTATCAATTCATATAATCAATATAAAAATTATTGAAGTATTCTACATTCTTTTTTTCATACTAAGTCTTCAAAAGTTGGGTATATATTTTATACTTACAGCACATCTCAAGTTGGACTAACTGCCTTTCAGTGGCTCAATAACCATACATGGTTGGGATGCTGGGTTGAAGAGTGTATCTTTAGACAATATGCTCAAACCTCTATTTCTTGATTTGTTTACTGAGAAATTATCATTTAACTCCATAGTATGCCATTCCCTCCTTCTCTCCATCTCTGCCAGTTTTATTTCAATATTTTGTTTTTTAATTGGCTTTTTGAGCCTTGTATTTAAACCTCTCTTTCTTAATTCACCAAACTTGAGTTTCTCTTATCTCCTCTCTCTGTAAAATAACAGATTAGGGTCCCTGTATTTCTCTTCATTTCTTTTCCCCTTTCTACTTCCCAACCTTTCTCCAGTAATTATTACTTTTACATTGTCAAGGTGATATCATGTTCTGTACTATTTTTTACACATTTTTAAAGTTGAATGAATAACATTTACAATATGAAAATTACATAATTGTTCTCTGCAGAAACAAGTGGTAAGTATAAACGCAGAGAGAAAGCTATGCAATATTATCACTAAAGCTGTGCTGCTCAAAAAACATTAACAAAGAAAAACTGAGAAGAAGAGGGCCCTCTTAAATAGCATAAACTACATCCACTCACTGAGACCATTCCATTTCATCATACTTCCTGTTACGGAAATGTCATTTGCTCTTAGGATTTCCGAGTACCCCAAAAATCCTATTGTAATTTTGCCAACTTTTTGTTCTGTTTTAAAAGATTTGCCAAATAACTATTGTCTGAGATTTTTTTTTTTTTTTTTAATTGCATTCCTTGGTCTAGTTTCTCCACCTGGTCTCAAAACCCATATTTCCTTCTTTTGTTTTATTGAGCTTACACTGCATTAATTCTTTTAGAAATGATCTGGGGTGATCAAATAATGTAGTTCTTACTTGTCTGAAAATGTGTTTATTTTTTAACTTCCTGGTAAATGTGCAGTATGTCTGAGAACAAAATTGCAGGTTCAGAATAATTTTACCTCCAAACCATGAAGTCATTCTCTTGCCCTCTAAAAATTATCTTTTTTCTTTTTGAGATGAAGTCTAACTCTGTCGCCCAGGCTAGAGGGCAGTGGAGGGATCTTGGCTCACTGCAACCTCCACCTCCCAGGTTCAAGCGATTCTCCTGCCTCGGCCTCCTGAGTAGCTGGGTCTACAGGCACATGCCACCATACCCAGCTAATTTTTATATTTTTAGTAGAGACGGGGTTTCACCATGTTGGCCAGGATGGTCTTGAACTCCTGACCTCATGATGCACCCACCTTGGCCTCACAAAGTGCTGAGATTATAGGCATGAGCCGCCATGCCTGGCCTAGAAATTATCTTTGTGGTCAACTTTCCACCCCACTCCCATTTCTGGACTCTTTTAACATCCTCTCCTTTTCCTTGGCATTCTGAAATATCATGAAAATGTGTTTAGTTACTGATCCACTCATACTTTTTCTTATGACTTATCAAGTGATTATACATGCATATTATATAACATTTACATAAAAATGTGAATAATGTTATTTAATTTTCCAACTCAGATGGAAAACAAGCTGCTAACACTAGAGATACTTTAAAAGACATGTTGCCCAGGGGAGATGATGATACAATGCTAAATTTAAAAAAAAAATTTGTTTGCGTATCTTTAATTATTTCCCCCACGTTTTCCCCCCTCTATTAGAAGGTGTAGGACCACATGGAATGATTCTCTAATGATGTAGGACCACATGGAATGATTCTCTAATGTCTCCACTTTCACTAATTTTTTTTTTCCAACTCCTAGTTCTTTGTTCTGTTTTCTAGAAAAGTTCTGCATCTATTCTTTCAGCTAATATACTGTTTTTAAAAGTCAACAGTCAGAATTAATTTCCAAGAATCCCTTCTTCCTCTTGAACTCCTCCTTTTCCTTAGGAGTCTGGCCAAAACTCCCTGATAAAATTTAAAATTATTTTAAAGTTCCATCTCTTCTCTAATTTGTTTCTTCTCAATCAGTTGGTAAATTTGTTCATGTTAATATTTATCTTTTAGCTATCTACTTTTCCCAAAACTTTGATTCTGGTTTGTTCAGTCCTGTTAATGAAAGATCTGGAAGTCAAAAGGAAGGTATCTTGGTCCAAATATGTGGCTTCTTCACTTCTGCCCATCGAAATGAGGATCCTTCTATTTCTGGCCAAGTCAGGAATAGTTTTTGATAAGCCTGTCATCTTGGAAGTCCAAAGAACCATGAAACATTTGGACTAAAATTTGGCTTTCTTACTGCAGTTTTCAAAATTATAGCAGATGAGGGTCTATTGTACATTATTTCAGGGTCAAGATTTACCTGGACAATAAAGGGTTATGGTTCTACATAATTATATGGCTACATTGAAACAGATTCTAGAAATAATTTAGTATTATAATTAGTTGAAGAAAATTTCACTCACATTTAAAACTTAACCAATAAATGAATGTATTTATTTTCATACTATTCCCACTTGTGCCATTTTAGGACATTCTACTAAAGCAAAAAGACACAATTAAAATCATGCAGTTACCTCCATCCTTTCTTATTATGGTAGTCTACACCAAAGAAAGAGCAAGTTACATGCCCTGTTTCCAGAAAGAGAATAAACACTACCTCTAGGGGTAAAGGAAGTATCCCAAGATATTCAAGTTAAGAACTAAAATGATCTCTGTGTGCCTATTTAATTGCTCTTCTCTCATACCTACATCAGATCTATATTTTAAGAAAGTTACTCAGTAACTGTTTCTTCTTAAGATTCTGAGTTCATAAAATCTTGCTCTTAGATGGAATCATCCTCCATGAGAAGATCACTTGCCCACAAAGCTCAATGTGCAAGTTGCCTTCCATTTATGTCAACTTCACTCTTCCCTCAAGCATTGCTACTTAGCATACTAGAGTCACATGTAAACAAAGTCCTCCAAAACTAAAATCCTCAGGAAAATAGGAAAATGTATTTCTGAAGAAAACCATTCTCAAGTCATTATATATGCACATTATACAACATTTACATAAAAATGTGAATAATGTTATTTAATTTTCCAACTCAGATGGAAAACAAGCTGCTAACACTGGGGATACTTAAAAAGCTATGTTCCCCAGGGGAGAAGACGATATGATGTTAAATATCTGTAATGAAATATAACAGCCACCAAACAAGAACAGATGCCTCAGCAGATGGTGTGCAACTTGCCCACCCAACATCCTTTCTCCTGATTTTACAGGGTGATGAAAATGAATCCAACTAAAAATACTTGCTTCCTGAGTCTTCCTTACAATTAAGAGTAGCCTTGTAACCTTGTTTAGCCGACAAGAGGAATGTTGAGATTTACAGGGGTAAGCTTCTACTTCTGTAAGAGAGACAATTCTCCCTGCTTTCCTATTTTCTTTCTGCTGGGAGTGTGCATGTGACACTGGGGGTACAGGATGTATCTTGCAACCATGAGGCAATGAGCATCAGGGTGAAGGCTTATCAGCTAAGGATGCTAGAGAATAAATATGGACAGAATCTGGGTCCCTGAGGGAATCACTTAGCTCTTGAACCAGCTCTGGACTGCCTACCTCTGATCTTGTTACAAGGGACAACAAAGAAGTTACGTGTTCAAATGCTTTGTCGTTCACAGAACTCATTCCTGATTAATGCACTAGCAATATCTGAACCTTAGTTGCCCCTCGAGACATCTGTATACAAGAACTTTAATGCTTGACCGTAATAGAGATGACTTTCTCTTTATAAAACTTCCTTTAAATCTTAGGTACACATCTTGATGCCTTACTAAACACTCTTGAAGTCTGAAATATTTCAGAATTCGGAAAGGTAAAATGGTGTGTGTGTATATATATATATATATAATATGCTATGCAATAGTCCCAACAGATCTGAGCATCACCTTTTAGTCTAGGCGGTTGACAAACTATGGTCAATTGGTCAAGTCCAGACTTCCACCTATTTTTGCATATAAAGACTTATTTGCCCTCAGCCACAAATTCATTTATGTATTGTCTATATCTGCTTTCATGCTACGAATGCAGAGTTGAGTAGCTGCAACAGAGATGGTGTGGACCACAAGGCCTAAAATAATCACTACCTGGCCATTTACAGAAAACGTTTGCGGATCCTTATCAAATACATAGGCATTTATGGAGTGAAATCTATGGCTATTCACTCTAAGTGGGACAAATAAAGATTATATATTACCGTCTGTTGGTTTGGGCATGATTTTGCCACTAAATTTATGCTAAACTTACAAAAAAAACTAAGTTCAAACTTACAAAAAAACTAAGTTCAAAGTTTTACTGCTTCCAGAAATAAAGAAAAAAAAAAAGACTGAAGACCTGTAGTAGAGAGGAGAGACAAGCTCATTAGGTTGGTTTAATCCACTATGGAATGTTCAACTCACTGGCTAGTTCTTTAATGTCTAAAAGCCCAGCATGCCTAAAAAATCCTATTGGCTGAGGGCCTCAAGGAATAAAGAGGCAGCATACTGCAGTGAAAAGAACAGAAGCTAAGAAGAAGAATGACTTCTAATCCTACCATTCTTATGACTTTGGGTATATACTGCTTTTCTCTGAGTGTTTTCAAATCTGTCAGATGAAACAAAAGTATTACAAACTCTGCCTAGGGCCATAGAGGATGATGAGATTATTGGTGAGAGCACCATTAACAGGGTAAGGTACAACACATCCATGTCTTAAGTATAGTATTGGGCAAATCAGATATACTTCACTATATAAGCAGGTATAAATATATATTTTACTAGCTACGTGTATTTATTATTATTATTTGGCTTATCTCTTTTACTGACTAGAGTGATTGCAGAAGAATCAAAATTTACCTGATCTTCCAAAATTTGAGGTGGTTCTTCTTGACATTTCTTAATTCGAATACTAGAAAGTTGATAGTATATTTTTACTACTTTGCTGTTCTACACATAATTTGAGTCATATGGATATTTCTCAAGGAGCTTCTCTGAAAAGCCATTGGACCATTTGCAATAAACATCTCCGCATTTCATGGGAACTTTACCAGATTCATTTTTATTGCAATATAAATATTAGAGAATAATTATGTGAATGTGATAAGACAATTATTTTTATTTTTATTTTTTGAGAC
This sequence comes from Rhinopithecus bieti, assembly GCF_001698545.2. NCBI lineage: Eukaryota > Metazoa > Chordata > Mammalia > Primates > Cercopithecidae > Rhinopithecus > Rhinopithecus bieti. Next base: position 1,223,472 of record NW_016804523.1, read on the forward strand.
AGAGTTTTGCTCTGTTGCCCAGACTGGAGTGCAGTGGCACAATCTCAGCTCACTGCAACCTCCAACTCCCAGATTCAAGAGATTCTTGTGCCTCAGCCTCCCAAGAAGCTAGGATTACAGGCATGCAACACCAAGCCTGGCTAATTTTTATATTTTTAGTAGAGACAGAGTTTCACCATGTTGCCCAGGCTGGTCTCAAACTCCTAGGAGACTCAAGTGGTCCACCTGCCTTGGCCTCTCAAAGTGCTGGGGTTACAGGCGTGAGCCACCACACCTGGCCAAGACAATAATATTTTTAATCCTACATCACACCTTTACATTTCAAAAATTGCATTTTCTAGTCTGAGACATTTTATCATAGGATCTATACAGTTAAAACAGGAACTTCATTTTCAAATGTAAGTTCAAGAATTGATTTTGTTGGCTAACTCCCATATTTCTCCAAGAGCTCAGTCTTCAAATAAAAACAGTTTTTTTAATATATTAATTTTAACATATTATATTAAAAAATAATCAGGTTATTTTATTTATTACACAGCCTAAATTTTAGATTAGTCTTCTTATTAGATTTGACAGCAGTTACTTATCATGGAAATGTATACTGCACAAAAGCTTCTCTACCAAGAAACAGGTGAGATTTCAAAAGGCTGTCAGGCAGCCCCTTTGTTCTTGAGCCCAAGGGACATGAACATCATCTATTAGAGCTGGGCAGACCAAACAAACTTTTGCTTGAACATGGCTTTGTTTGCACTGATGGCAGCCTCTCAGTTGAAGATTCCTAACAGAGGAGGACTTATTTTTTCAAATGTGTCCTGCTAAAATTCCCTTCTCTGAAGAGAAACCCAGCAGATCTAGTTGGCAACAGAGGCATGTAAATTTGCAAGCCTATGTACTGGGGTTCTCAGTCTCCAGGAAACCTGGGAAGTGAACATGGGCAGCTTCCAATGCACCCAAATATGGTCATTAAATCATATCTAAGTTTGGGCTCACAGATTCAGAGCTGCTTTCTATGAACAGACTTCATGCATACCTCATTTGAGCTGATCATCGACAAAGAGGCAAAACATAATAAGCAAAATGACTGCAGAATTATGAGCACCTGAAGGAAACAAAGACTGGAAATGTGCAAGATGCCATCTGGAAGTGAAAAAACAGATGGGAACAGGGTAACAGGGAAGGGAAACCCATTTTCACTGGGCCAAGAGTGGGGATGGGGAGCTGGAAGAAACTGGTAGTTGTTGATGGCCTTCCAGATTGGGTCTGAGTAGATATCAGCACAGAGCAGGGGCCCTACCTTGTTTGCTATCTGGAGAATGAGGAAGGGTGAAGAATGAGGAAACTGATGACAGGGAAGGAGAGGAAGGAGTTAGCCAGTGAGAGAATGCACAAAGACCAAGAATGTGCAACTCCAGCAAGTATAGCCGATTCTAGTCGGGTCCCTGCTCTGCTGGAAATGCGCACAGGCCAGAGCGAAGAAAAGCCAAGTGGAGATATCACAGTTGGTTACTGACCTGTGAGAGCTTCTACCATAATATTGCTTAGGCTACAATGTGTCTGATTGTTGATGATGGATCAGGATTAGTCTAGGCCAGTGGTTCTCAAACTTCGCAGCTGCATTTATCAGGGCTTTCCAGAGAAACAGAACCAAAGGATATGCAGAGAGACACAGACAGATGTATTACAAGGGACTGAATGGTTCGCATGATCACGGAGGCTGAGAAGTGCCACAATCTTCTGTCTGTAAGTGGAGGCCCACGAAAGCCACTGTTCAAACCAGAAGGCCTAAAACCTAGGGAAGCCAAGGTTGTGCAGGTACCAATCTAAGTGCAAAGGCCTGAGAACCACGAGCTTCAGGATCCAAAGACAGGAGGAAATGGATGTCCCAGCTCAAGCAGAGAGCAAATTCACACCCTTCCTCTGCTTTCCTGTTCTATTCAGCCCTTCACCAGATTGGATGATGAACCCCAGCTCCATTGGTGAAGGGGAACCTTCTTTGCTAATTTCTTCCTGAAACATCCTCGTTGACATATGCAGAAATTATATTTTACTAGCTATCTGATATCCCTTAGCCCAGTCAAGTTGACATATAAAATTCACCATCACAGCTGCACCCTAGAATAACCTAGAAAGCTTCAATAAAAAAAAAATGAATGCCTGTACCCCACTACAGAAAGTCTGATTCCAAGGTTCTGGGATAGGGTACAGGCAACAGTATTTTCCAAAGTTCCCACATTAAATCTAAATTAGAGCCAAGATTGAGAACAGCTTAGATTAGAATTTCTCAAACTTTAATATGCATTAAAATAAAATGTAAACTTTGATTTCGTAGCTCTAGCGTAGGACCCAAAATTTAGCAGTTCTAACAAGCTCGCAGATGATGCTGACATTGCTGGTCCTTGGACCACACTTTGAGTAGTGAGGACCTATACTTGCAGTGTCTCATATGATAGCTGCTAGCCACATGTGGCTACTGAACATGTGAAATGTGATGGACCCAGTTTTCAATTTATTTTAATTTTTATTAATTTGCATTTACACTTAAAATCTGCTACTGATTTGATTACTGGTTAATTATTACATGGAGCAACTTAGGTATGTGAACACTTTTAATTGTGACTTTTATGAGACCTAAATACAGATCGAGAATATCTGATGAACATTTAGTATCTGAATTGAGATGTGCTACAGGCATAAAATACAGACTTAATTTCAAAGACTTTGAAGAAACAGATTATAAAATATCTCACTGACATGTTTTGTATATTGGATACATGCGGAAATGATAATAGTATGAATATATTGGTTAATAAAATATATTATTAAAATTAACCTGTTTTCTTTCTGCTTTCTCAAAAAATACGGCCACTAGAAAATGTTAAATTATATATGTGGCTAGCATTATGTATTTTTTAAACAACATTGGTCAAGACCAAAGGGAATTGAGGTCTTTACTATTGCCAGTTATTTATTATTGCCAGTAATCCATCTACTGGGTGAGAACTAAGGAGAAGGCTGCAAGTGACCTTCTGAGCAAGAAGTCATATTGGTAAAAAAAGAGAGCCATGTAAGAACAAAGTCCTTTGCCTCTGCCTCTTTCCATCCTGAATTTAAATGTAGCTGGGGGAAGAGATAATGTATGGAGCTTTGGCAGCAATTTTACCACCATGAGGAGACAAGCATCCAGGTCCTTGATGCTGCTACTGAGTTGCCAATAATATAGAACCCTTCACCTCCGAATTTCTTATTAGATAAAAATAATTGTTCTTATGGTTAAAATAAGTGCTTTTTAAATGTTACAGTACATATGAATTACCTGGAGATTTTGTTCAAATGCAGAAAGGATGGGGACTGAAATCCTGAATTTCTAACAAGCTCCCCGGTGATGTCTATGCAGCCGATATGAGGGGCACACTTTCATTAGCAAGGGCTCAAACAAAATGACTTAGGTATTCTAGTTCTTGCTGCTGAAAGTATTCCTAATAAAACCAGGTGGCAAAGCCAACCTTTGTCCATTAACAACAGCTCAATTTGCACACCATGGCTGGATGCATAATCATGACTGAGAAACTGGGGATCCAGGACCTAGAAATTTGTTCCTTACCCAACAGATAATAGCAAGAGGGCAGAAAGCAAGGGTTCTGTGGCTATATCAGTTTGGAAGACACTGGGGTAAATAAAAACCCACATTTCTCTATTGGACACACATAGTCACTACTATGCTAGCACACTCTTTAATTCTGAAAGTATTTTTGATTACAAAATGCTTCACAGAGAATATTACTGGAGTAATGTGACATGGAACACATTTTAGAAAATGCTGCATTATTCAGTTCATAAGTTAACAGGACACATGATGGCCTACAAATCATGATGCCAGAGAAGATGTAGCTTGTGAGGTACTAAATGTGTAAGAAGCATGGAGTTTGAGGTGAAGTAATCAAGATTCAAATTACTCATTGTGTTGCACACATCACTTACCAGAAATGTGATGACGGGCATGCCACTTCCATTCCATGAACTGAATCCCTCACCTGCAAGATGGGCAAATAACACCTGCCTACATTACAGAACTACAGTAAGAATACGTGCTCACACATCTCAAAAGGACACTTCCTGAATGTGTAACAGACAAATAATTTTTATATAATTAGAACTATACAAATGCATCATGGGAGTAAAATATATAACTCATGTGCAGTCTTAAGGTAATACTTGGGGGAAATCTTGGCTTTCTGAACATCTTAGGGGAATTCCTTCAATGTCCTTTGTTCTCAAGAGTGCTTCATAGAAAAGCTGCACGTGCACATGTTTAGAAGTGCTTTAATGCCGTAAAGCTTATAGAGTGTAAGGAAGGTTTGTGGGTACCACCTGACTGGTACAGGCTGGCTACCCAATAGGTCTCTCTGCACAGGGTATCCATCACAGAGTGTGGTCATCACTTTCAGGAAGGTAGGATGCCCAGAGCTTGCCAGGCTTCAAGGAACTTATTCATGGTAAGCCAATATGAGGTTGAAGGATTTTTTTGTGCCAAAATACTGATTTATAGTGAGACAGATTAGGATAACTCTTAAGTGGATCATAACTTTAACAAGTTAAATTATTTGCTGCTTAGAGGCAATGGTGCATATGAAGACACTATTCTCTCATGAGTAGTGCTGATAATAATCTGTCAATTTCTGCCTTTTTTCTTTTTCTCTATTTCTATAGCTGACCTCTCTCCCTTATAACTATTGAGTTCCTTGGATACAGAATCATTCATTTGCTCAAAAAATATTTATCTGGTTCTTTCAGTGTTGCTATATATTGAGGAGAACATAAATATAATATAGACAGGGTCTTGTCTTTTCCATAGGTGAAATTATAAAGGAGAGATAAAGCATCCATATGAATAATAGCAAGTTGAGATAGTGTTTCCCTAACACCTTATGAAAGACACATAGATCATTTCTGGTTTAGGGATGTGGTAGGCAGAATGATAGCTCCCTAAAGACAGCCATTTCCTAATGCCCAGAACCTGTGACTATGTTAGGTTATATCACAAAGGAGAATTAAGATGAAAAATGGCATTAAAGGGCCAGGCATGGTGGCTCATACCTGTAATCTCAACACTTTGGGAGACTGACACTTGAAGCCAGGAGTTCGAGACCAGCCTGGGCAACATAGCAAGGCCCTGTCTCTACAGAAAATTAAAAAAATAAAATAAAATTAGTTGGGCATGGTGGCACACACCTAAAGTCCCAGCTACTTGGGAGGCTGAGGTAGGAGGATCCCTTGAGCCCAGGAGTTAGAGGCTGCAGTGAGCTGTGATTGTGACATTACACACCAGCCTAGGTGACAGAGAGATATCTTGTCAAAACAAAACAAAACAAAAACAAACAAACAAAAAAACTGGCATTAAAATGCTAATCAACTGAATCAACTGACCTTAAAATAAAGAGAGTATCCCAGCTTATCCAGGTAGACCCAATGGAATCACAAAGGTACAAAGGTCCTTAAATGGGGGAAAAGGAAGAGTAAGAATAAGAAACAGAGATGACATTGTAAGAAAGACTTAATGGTTTTGAAGATAGAAGGGAGCTATATGCCAAGGAAAGCAGGCAACCACTAGAAGCTGGAAAAGGAAGGAAAAGGGTCCCGTTCAGGAGCCCCCCCCGAAATGAAAGCAGCTCTGCCAGCCCCTTGATTTTAGCCCTTGATTTTAGCCCAGTGATTTTGGACTTCTGACTTCCAGAATTATAAGAAAATAAACCTGTGTTGTTTTAAGTCACTAAATTTGTGATGATTTTCTACAGCAACAATAGGAAATTAAGGCAGAGGATGAGAGAAAACCTCACAAAGGAACCAGCCTTGAAGTTGAGCCTTAGGGAAGTTGAAGACATATTTCTGACACTCAATAAATTAGAAATAAATATATAGTTCTCAGTGTGTTAAAAGAGTCACTAGGTTGGATTTAAATTTTCCACTCAATAAAACAGAAAACAAAAATAAATAATGCAAACTCTTTATGTAATTTTTACTAAGTTAATCTCACACAAAAGGCTGCTGGCCCTTTTTATTTCTAGCATGTTTAAGCGATGCCAAAATTAATCATCAAGAACTTCAAGTGATTATCACATTTATTCCTAATCTTACAAACTATCCCTTTATCCCATATTAAGAAACTCTTCGAGTTAACTTGGTGAATAAAAGATTTCCAATTTTGGTATTAGTTTGAACCAAATCAAAAAACCTCAAAGTCAGAGGATTTAGATGGCCTGAAGATAGAAAACTGCAAAGGTAAACCACATAAAAAAATGCTGGCATTCAAGTGAACATCATTGTACATGAGTTTTAATCACAATACATGGATAAACACACATACACATGCTTTTGATGTCGTATGTATATACACATATATACACACAGATATAGTAATGGGTAAAAATAGAGATATATAATATATATGTAATATAAACATTCATCTTATTCTCATGAGAGCTAACCGATCACAATACGTTAGAAACACTGTCCACAATACTACAGTTCTCAGTATGACAAAGACACATGCATCGATTCTGCTTAACTCTATTAATAAATATTATGCTGCTATAAGTCAGGGCTTTGTAAAATGAAGAAATGTATCACAGGCTATTTAAATTTGAAAAAAATGTTTTTTAAGAAATAAAAAATATTTTTGTATAATTTCTATTGAGAGGAAATGGAGCCTGTATTAACAAATGCTTCCCATTTTATCTCCACCTACAGAAATCAGACCAGAGAGCAATGCCCAAGAGTGGAAATCAGATCACCAGGTGCCTAGAGCACCTGCCTCCTCAGGACCTCCAGGAAGTCTATGTTTACATAATTGCTCTATTCTGCTCTTTGTTTCAGAACCCAAGCTACCTCAATCCCCTTTGGAAGTGAGAACAAACTCAACAAATAAATATCAAAGATAATTATTCGTAGACTATATGCAAGCAACTTATCAATTTAGTACTATCAGGGAAATGACTCCACTCAACTAAACAACTAAACTTAACAACACAACTACCCAGGAAGGTTATTAACCAAAATGTGTCCAAGTGAGTGAGTTTTTATTTTCCATCTGCACTTGAAGAGGGTTGTATTTTTATTCAAAAGGGTTTACATAATGTCTACAATATCTTACATGCTATGTTATACATGCAAGTGTTCAGAAATGTCTTGCCTACCTGTAACTTCATAAACTCTTTAAAATATTTAATTGAGAACTAGAAGTACCATATGACCCAGCCATCCCATTACTGGGTGTATACCCAAAGAATTATAAATCATGCTGCTTTAAAGACAAATGCACACGTATGTTCATTGCGGCACTATTCACAATAGCAAAGACTTGAAATCAACCCAAATGTCCATCAGTGACAGACTGGATTAAGAAAATGTGGCACATATACACCATGGAATACTATGCAGCCATAAAAAAGGATGAGTTTGTGTCCTTTGTAGGGACATGGATGTAGCTGGAAACCATCATTCTCAGCAAACTATCGCAAGAACAGAAAACCAAACACCGCACGTTCTCACTCATAGGTGGGAACTGAACAATGAGATCACTTGGACTCGGGAAGGGGAACATCACACACCCGGGTCTATTATGGGGAGTGGGGAGTGGGGAGGGATTGCATTGGGAGTTATACCTACCTGATTGTCAAGTGAGCGAGTTGATGGGTGCTGACGACGGGTTGATGGGGTGCAGCACACCAACATGGCACAAGCTATACACTATGTAACAAACCTGCCCACGTTATGCACATGTACCCTAGAACTTAAAGCATAATAATAAAAAAAAGATAAAATATTTAATCAAACTTATGTGATGACAACTGGGAAAAACAGCGGCCAGAGCTATTTCTAAAAAAGCTTTTCGGTCCTCAACCTGGGGTCTACAGAATTCAGGTAATTCATGAACTAAAATGGAAACAAAGTTACCATTTCATTTATACCTACCTCTCATTAAAATGTAGAGTTTTCTTCAATTATGGGCATTGGCAACAAACTACAGTAGTACTAACAAGATCTGTGATTCTGACACCCATAAAAACCACAGATATCTTAATATCACATTATGATGTTGAAGTATCTTAATATGCTGGGTACTGTCATCACTACTTTGAAATAATAGTACCTAAGAGGCTATGCTATATATTATTTTATGTATTAATATAAAGATGCACACAGTTACTATATTGCAATTCATAACACTTTGAACTACTGTGCAATATAATTGATTTCTCTGGTAATCCTATATGTTTTGTTCTAGGTATTAATAAACATTATTCTGAGAAGGCTTCTCCAGATGCCAAATTGGTCAATGGTATGAAAATATTAAGACTCCCCTAAGTTACTAAAACAAGGCAATGTACCCAGTCGATTTCAAATCCAGTCATATTGAATAACTGGGACCATATATGACAAGAGAGACAAATTATAAGTATGTTTCCCTTTTTAACTCCTTTATTCACTCATCACACAGCAGATAGCAGAGTGAGCCATACCTCCAAAACACCAAGGCAGATGATGTTAGGATAAACAAAGTTGAAAAAAGCAGCACTGTCCTCAAGATGCCAAAGCCTTGCATGAAAAAAAAAAAGAACTATATGACAATTGTACTTAGACAACATTACCATAGGAGTATTAAGTGTTGGATTAAAGAACTAATATTTGGAATCAAACTTGCAAAGTTTTTAGCTAGAGGTAACTTGAACTGTGTTTTTCATCAGAAAACAAATCTGGTATAGCTGTGTTTGTACACCTGCTGGAGGGAGAGTGAGACCATTCACAGGCTGATTATAATAATTCCCAGAGCTATTAGGTTGGTGCAACAGTAACTGCAGTTTTTCCATTGAAGGTATGTGTAGTGGTAAGGGAGAAACTGAATGGTGATTCAGAGCATAGAGATTATGTGGTTTATGCACAGGGCTTCATCAGAAAAATGGAAGGAATTGTCAATAACAATGAAATGTTCAGCTAGATCAACTCAGTATGTATTATGTAATATACAATTATTCAAAATAGTGTTTAACAGTATTGTAATAACATGAATAAATGTTTTGTCATATTAAGTGAAAAAGAGCTATATAAAATTATCTAAGTTTATGGTATATGTAGATTATTGCAAAAATGTCTTCAATTCTTTATCCCTCCCTGATCCGTATCTGTATCAGTTTTCTCAGGCTGCTTTAACAAATTACCACCAACTAGATGGCTTAAAAACAGCAGATATTGGCCACGTGCCGTGGCTCACACCTGTAATCCTAGCACTTTGGGGGGCCGAGGCAGACGGATCATGAGGTCAGGAGTTCGAGACCAGCCTGGCCAATATAGTGAAACCCCGTCTCTACTAGAAATACAAAAATTAGCAGGGCATGGTGGTGTGTGCCTGGAGTCCCAACTACTCGGGAGGCTGAAAACAAACAAACAAACAAAAAAACAGATAATTATTGTCTCTCGGTTCTGCAGGCCAAAAGTACAAAACCAAGGTGCTGGCATGGCCATACTCCCTACAGAGGTTTTAGGGGGCGATTCCATTTCTTGCCTCTTCCAACTTCTGCTGGTGAAGGCATTCCTTGGCTTGAGGTTGCTTCAGTTCAATCTCTGCCTCCATCTTAACATCACCCTCTCCTCTTACGTGGGTCTCTCTCAGACTTCTCTGCCTCTCTTTTGTAGAGATGCATGTGGCTAAATTTATGGTAGGGCTTATCTAGATAATCCAGGATAAACTCTTTCCCTCAAAATCCTTAACTTAATCACATCTTTTGTCATAGAAGGTAACATTCACAGATTCCAGGGATTTGACATGAATTTTGTGAGCCCTTTTTTGGCCTACCCCCAAACACCTTTGTCTTGTGATTCTGTGGCTCCTCCTGTCAAGAAGTGTAATCTATTTCCTTACCCCCCAAAATTCTGGACTGACCTCGGGACTTCCTTTGGACAAGAGAATGCAGCAGAAGTGACTTGGTGCCAATTCCCAGTTTAGCTCTCAAGAGATTTGCCTACTTCCAGTCTCTTTCTCTGTCTCTCTTGAACTCCCGAACTCCTGCCTCCACCATGTGAACAGGCTGGGCTAGCCTTCTGGATGATAAGTAGCACATGGGACAGTTATCCCATCCTCAACCTACAACTGGCCAACTCCCAGAGGTGTAAAGAAGGCTGCTCTTGCCCGGACAGCCACCAGCCAACATGTCAGCTGACAGACATATACATGAGCATAGCTGAGATCAGTCAAGTCTGGTCCACTTGCTCAGAACTGCTCAGTGTTCACACAGACTCAAGAAGAAGACTAAATACTTAATGTTTTAAGCCATGATGTAGGCATTATACTGCATTTTCTTTAATAAAAGAAAAATAACAACCATCACTATTTACTATCAGAATTCAAGCACTGCAAGATTGGGTGCCTACTATTTTGCAAATTCAAAAGGGAACTTCATTTAAAGAACAAACTTAAACTTTTCAGCAAAACAACAAAAACAGTCCACCTAAACACTCTTTATTTTACTGATCATCAAGTACATACAGTACAGTCCTAAACAGACTGACTAAACTGTTGTTCCTAACAGGGGTTTAGGATTTATCATTTGACACTTCAATCACATGTAGACAGAAATTATGTATTGTATTGGGCCAATATTACCTTTTTTTTCCTCCCTGCAGGAGTTCAGAAAGCAAATGGCTTGTTTTCATCTCCAAAACTAAGTTTCTAAAAGTAACTAATCACAATTGATCCTTAATTTTGATAAAAACTCGTCATCAGATTAATATTTTTCCATGACTAAATCTCTGTCCTACTAGCAGAACTAAATTGATTTAGAGTTCAAGTTTCTTAAAAAATATTTTGGAAATGTCATTATATTCTCAGCCACATTATATGACATTCTCTTACAGCTTTCTAATTGAATTCAACACGCAATGGGAAATGAAACCCAATTATCTCGGGGGTTTCTAGAAAATGTGGGAAAGTTCATCTGGGTAGAGAAAGAGATATGATTCATGATTATGATGCAGTAATACGACCATAGAATAACATCACTGTAAGCTTAACCAACACCTCAAGATTAGGGATCAGGGAGAGGGACAGGACATTACTGCTCACAAGGGACAATGCTTCTACCATACATGTCATTGGACTGACCATTCACCAATGGCTTCTGGCCATAATAACCTCTGAATGTCCAGGATATACAGAGAGACTCTAGTCCTTAATAATATAAAATAACTTTTCATGAAGGCTACCATGTTCTAGGCACAATTCTTATATTTTACATGAATAAGTTCAATTAAACCTCACAGCTACCTATGAGATAATAACAAATAATTCATAATAATTCCCAGTTTACAGATGAGAAATTTGAGGCACAAACTAGCCAAAGGTTGCAGGAGGCTAGGAAGTGGCACAGCTGGGATTTGAATCCATGCGGTCTGGTTTTAAAGCATCCTATTAACACCTCTGCTCTACTGCCTCCCCTTTATATCCATGTTCTAAAAAACCAACCTTCCAGATACATTGGGATTTGAAAAATAATCAAAAGGATATGTGCTTTTCAAAAAACAAGGATGCAAAAAATGGCAAATTCAAACAGAGAAGTCATCAAGAGCCTTGAGAAATCACCTGCTCCAACCTCCTGTTGGCAAATGCCTCTCTAAACTGCTCTTTCACAAACACAAATTGGAGTATTGGCTGCATGCAATCCCATGAAATCCCAAATGGATCTGACCTCCTTTGAGAATCACAAAATCATTCAGAACCCCCACCGAAGTCATTTATTGGCAGGAAGTCTTGCCTCCTTCTAAAATAAATTTCTTCTCGATTAATTTGGGCATTCATGAAGAACAGCTCAGCAGTATTCCCTTTAAATAAAATCCTCCAACCTATTAATCCCACCAGTGCTCTCCTTTCTGGGTTCATCAAGTTAATTTCTTTAATCTTTCTCTTTAGAATTTCTATTCTGCTAATAATCTTGATGTTCTTTGAACTTTCTGCCGTTTTTCTACACCTCTTTCCAAGGTTGCCAGGTAAAATACAGAATACTGGGTTATGTTTGGTTCTCAGATCAAAAATAAATAATGTTTTAGTATTAAAAGTACATCCCAAATATTACATGGAACATACTTACACTAAAAAATTTACTTGTTGATGATATGAAATTCAAATACAACTGGATGTCCTGTATTTTTTATTTGCTAAATCTACCTATCCATTCCACTCTGATGGACTTTGAACCCATCAATACCATACATAACCCTAATTCAGCTGCCTCCAAATGGAGCACGCATCAACATCACCTGGGGAGGGCTGCTAACTTGCAGATGCCTAGATCCCACTCCTACAGTTTCTGATTCCATGGGTCTGGGGTGGGCCTGAGAATCTGCATTTCTAACAAGTTGTCAGTTGACATAGATACTGCTCATCCAGGGTCCACACTTTGAAAACCACTATGCTAATTCCCTGATTTAGGGTAGAGCACAAGAAAGAGGCACCTTCAATCCTGTAAAATCCCCAGCTAAACTGCCTAAGTCAAGAGGAGGGCATGAGAGTCTCATCTGTGTCCATTGGACATTCGGGACCCCTTATCTCAACCCTATTAGTAAATCAGAAAATGTCTAAATTTAAGAAGGTCCAGCCATTGCTTATATTGGTTAGATTTCCCCAGATGGAATGCTCCTCTTTAATGCTCAGGTGAGTTATCACCCTGAGGCAAGCTTGTCAAGGGACACAGGAGCCATCCCTTTGTTTTCATGTGCCCCGAAGGAACTTGCCCCTGGTTACCAGGAAGTAGCCTGTGAGGTTTTCTGCCCCAAATCCCCTTCTTTAAAGCTGATCTCCTCATAATGACTCTTTCTGTTTTATTCTCTGAACTTCCTCCACTCTGTGAGCCCTGAGGAGTCTCCCAGACCCATGAATCTGACTCAATAACTGCCCAGCTTGTGGCAGACTGCTTGGATGCCTGCAATTAATAACCTCCCTGTATCCTCGGCCTTTGTCCTGTAACTTTGACGTCTATTCCCATTCTGACTTGGGTTCGACTTGGGACTTGTTTTGGCCAACAGAATGAGAAAACAGCACCTGCAGTTCCAAATGTAGACTTCCCAAGGTCTTGCATGCTTCTGTTCCTTCTCTTGGAACCTTGTTCAAATGCCTGGAACAAGCCCAGGCTAACCTGATAGAGGCTGGGAGGCCACATGGAACAGAGTTGAGTTGTCCCAATGGAGGTGATCCAAAATTGGCCAGCCCCCAACTGACCCACTAGCTGACCACAGATGCATGAGTAAGCCCCAATGAGCCTAATCCAAACCAGCAAAAAAAAAAAAAAAAAAAAAGCCCAGTTGACCCATTAATTTGTGACCAAAAACAAATGTTTTACTGTCATAAACCAAGGTTCTGAAGAGTTGATTGTGCTGACATTCTGGTCATGCTTCAGCTCCATTCTCTGATTCTACTGACTTTGTCAAGGTTCCTGCCTGCCTTCCCATGGCCTGCTCTCTAGGGAAGGAGCTCTCCTTATTTTGGTTCCTGCAGGGTATGCCCTTGGCGTAAAGCCTCCTATTTCCATTGCTACTCCAGACATAATCCTGAATGCATCTGGTGATTCATCACACAAGTATCCTGACTTGGACCATCATATTCAGTGTTGGTCAACAGTAATCACATTTCTTTCATTTCCTTTTCTTTTATGCTTTGCCAATTTTGTTTCCCAGTCTGCTTTTGGCTCATTGGTTTCTCTTGTGTGGTTTGGAGTGCGTGTGTGTGTGTATGTGTGTGTGTACGCATGCATGCCTGTGTTGTTACCATTTTGCCATCAGAGGAATAAAAGAAAACGATCTACAGATAGCTTTGCTGATTTCAGCCTCTCTGGCAGCAGGAAGTGCAAGGGAGGTGTGTAAATGGGCAAGATAAATAGAGAAAGGGGAGAGAGGTGACATATTTACCCCAGCCATAAAATCATTACTGGTAACAAAGAAATCAGAGAAGCCTTCATTCAGGTAAGCATTTCCTTTGTAGTTAAGCAATAAAACTAAACCCATTACAAATTAATTTTTCATTTACTTCTTGTTTTGCATATATTTCAAAGAAAACTGAGCCTACATATTCCTTCCATAGGTCTTATCTTTCCTTCTAAACCATTGGAGACAGAGCATTGAAGAAGAAATATAACTGATGCAATGCATTAGATAGGATTTCTGCAAATCAAACAATTGAAATCTCTGCTACCACCAGGAAATGCAGTAACAAAATTCTGGTGTGTACCATGATCCTTCAGAGCAGACAATGGTTTACCTAAGTGGCCAGCGTTGTTGGACTGAACTCCTGTGTTTGTTACTCCTCTCCCCCTCTCTCCTTTCCCTCTCATCCTCCCAATCCCCCAACCAAATGAAAGGGAATAACAAAGAGAAGTGACAGATAACCAAAGAGAAGAGAAAGGATCAAGAACAAACAAGAATAGAAGACAGAGACCAAAAAAGCAAGGACAAGTGTGCAATCAGAGACCAAGGCAGGGAACGCTACAGACCAGAATATGCCCAGAGGGGACTGAAGTGGGCATGGCTTGGAGCTGGCACAGGGAATAGGAGGAAAAAAATCAAGCTCAGACACAGCACAGAACACAATAATACTTAGAAAAATTCACAGGCTAGAAGGCTGAAGTTGTAAAGTTATTTACAATACATGGGGATTACAGAGAGAATGAAAGGGAAAACTGGGCAGAAGGTGAGCAGAGAGAAATAATATAGTTACAAAAATTATGAGACCCACTTAATACTAGGTATCATTATTGGGCTGAGAACACGCCACCCCAAAATATGGCACCTGGAGGTCACTCTCTAATCCTCTCTCATTTCTCTCCCTTGAAGCATGGCCATAAAAAATTCTTTGTCCTACCTCCCCTGAAAGTAGGTCATAAGACCCTCATTCCAGAGGGCTACTCCTCTACACAGACACCAAGAAGAGTCTGAACAAATAGGCCCTGCTGAGTTCACCCCAGTTTATTACTATGTGATGGTTAATACTGAGTGTCAACTTGACTGGATTGAAGGATGCAAAGTATTGTTTCTCAGTGTGTCTGTGAGGGTTTTGCCAAATGAGATTAACATTTGAGTCAGTGGACTACGAGAGGCAGACCCACCCTCAATCTGGGTGGGCACCATCTAATCAGCTGCCAGCACGGCTAGAATAAAGCAGGCAAGAGAAGATGGAAGAGCAGACTTGCTGAGTCTTCCAGCCTTCATCTTTCTCCTGCACTAGATGCTTCCTGCCCTTGAACATTGGACTCCAAGTTCTTCAGCTTTTGGACTCTTGGACTTACACAGTGGTTTGCCAGGGGCTCTGAGGCCTTTGGCCACAGACTGAAGACTGCACTGTCAGTTTTCCCACTTTTGAGGTTTTGAGACTCGGACTGGCTTCCTTGCTCCTTAGCTTGCAGATGGTCTATTGTGGGACTTCACCTTGTGACTGTGTGAGTCAATACTCCTTAATAAACTCCCCTTTATATATACATCTATCCTGTTAGTTCTGTCCCTCTAGAGAACCCTAACCAATACATACCAGGATATCATACCCTTCCATCCTTCAATCATACTTGCGCACAACTGTTCACAAAAATACAGTTTTCCCTGGGTATTTGGGCATTCATCTCCGAAAACTCCTGTATCACAGAAAGGTTTGGTTAAATAAATTTGTTACATTTTTCTCTTGTTAATCTGTCTTTGTTATACGGTGTCAGCCATGAACCGTGAGATGGGTTCCTACTGTTTTAACAGTATGAAAAAGATATTGCTTTTTCTCCCCTACAGGATGTATCCATTGAAATCCAGTTTATAATGCAATCTATACTGACATGGAAAGCTATCATGATATAAGATATGAAAAAATAAGACAAAGAAAATGCTTGGATACTTGACAATGTAAAAGAGGACTATTAAGAAGCAGGAGTGAAAGGAAGAAAGTTCAAGAGAGGATAGTGGAGCAAACACCACCGTCTTACAGGGCAAGGAGTCAAGACAGATCTTCCAATGTTAGAGGAATAAGAAACAGAAAAATGCTATTTAAACTAACACAGGCCACAGAACGAACTATAAACAGTAAGATAAGTATCAGAAAATCAAAATTATAGTTTATATAAATCTTTATTCATTAAGTAAGTCAATAGTTAATACTAAAACTGATCAACTGAGTACTGGAAGACTGAAGATTTAACTTAGATTATAGCAATGACCACCATAAGAATCAAAAACAGAAACAGCTACAGTGATCTCCTTCAAAAATTTAAGTGGGGGTGCAGGAATTGATCTATCTCATTACATGTCCATACATTACTCTTATTAAAAGATCTAAAATGTTATACTTTCCCAACTGAATAATTATTCAACATAGGTCCAGCCCAGTTGGCTATCCAGAGGCACAGGAGGGTACTTTTTGAGACAAATCAGAAAGTTTCTCAAATATAACCTAATTGAGTAACATGGTTTATTTATAGCATGGAAAATTGTACTAAAAGCCTCAGTCATGAGGAACTGTTAATAACGTCCACTTTCCTTTTATGCCCTGGAAAATCACAGACACAGGTATTGTGGTATCAAAATCAGTTGACACAGCAGCCACCCAGAAAGGTGGCCTTGCCTGGTGACAGCGTGATCTCAGAAAGGACTCAAATGGTAAGACTGGATTTGGAAAGCAGAGGCTATGCTGTTCACCAGTGCTCCTGCTGTGCTGAAGGATGACACCCACATATGGAAAAGGTGTCTCTCAGGGGGGTCAACTCCACTTCCTCCTCCACAGTGCACACCGGTGCAGCAGCCTGCACCCACTGACCATGCAGTAACCTCAGGCTGTTGGCAAAGGACTACTTCTTTCCGAAACCATGTTCATGGGCCATGAGATGTTTGCTTGTATTGAAGTGACAACAGAACTCCTTCAGAGTTCAATGTTAAAACAGTACATGCTGGCACTATATCCACAGGCATCCAGTTCTTCCTACAACAGCCATACCTCCATACTTCTCAGAATCACCATTCTAATCCAGCTGCTCAGAGCTCTCTTTCCAGCTGCTCTGGAAAACTCCAGAGCCTCCCTAGTGGTGTCCAAGTTTATCATTTCCTTCTTTCACAGTCCCTATCCCCTAACCAGCCCAGTCTTCTAAACCTGCATGCCTCTACGTGATTATTCGCAGAGCACTGCTTTCATCATGCTAATCCATTCCTCTCCTAATGAAAAGCTTTCTTTGCCTTGTCACTGCCCACCATGGTGTGTCTCCAATGTTCCAAGCAATATTAATTCCTCCTTTGGTTCTTATAAAAAATACTAAGAAAAAAAAAAGTTTCCACAAAAAAATAATTCGGATAGCACTTCATACTATAATTCCCTTTAGGGGATTCACAATCTATATCAGGATACTCTGGGTTCTGAGAATGTCATGGTAAAGAAAAGTATCTAACTGTGTTTAGTTCAGCATTTCACTTCTGTGCAAAGCATCTATTAACACCACTTAAAATTCCTCTTTTCTTGTGCAAACTTTGGCAGCACTACTGGTTTATGTTCTCAGGAGCTGTGGTCTAGTGTCATGCTTCTCAAACTTGAGTGTGCACAAACATCCCTGGTGAGTTTGTGAAAACACAGATGGCTAAGCCTCATCCCAGAGAGTCTGAGGCAGTAGATCAGGTGGAGACCAAGATCTGGCAAATCTAACAAGCTCCTCAGTGATGCTGCTGGTCCTTGGACAATACCTTGAGGAGCAAGTTCCTACTGGAAAAAGCCCAAACTCCTTAGCATTTCATTCAGGGCCATTGCTGCTTTAATCTAATCTTCATCACCTACCTTTCCTCCAATAACTTCACTTCGTTTATCTCATGCTGCAGCTAATAAAGATTAGGATATATGGGGATGTGGGTGGGGGGATGAGGATGTGTGTGACAAGCACACAGTCATTTAAACATATGTACACACACACTCACACATCTTGATCTGAGAAGTGGTGATACGGGTATATTACATATGAAAAGTCTTGACCTAGGATTTTGTGCATTTTCCCACATGTGAATTATACCACAGTAAATAAAACAGTGAAGAAAAGTCAGGAAAAATAAAGTATAATACAGAAAAGCTCATTTTAAAAAATTCTTATTTTGTCTTTTTTTCATTCATTCTTTCTTAAGACCTGTGGGAGAGTGTCACATTATTCCACAATCTGTATTTCTGTGACACACTATCATGAAGGCATCATTTAGAGAAGTTATTAGAATAAAACCTATCACATAGGTGTCATGATGTCCTATGTGGCCAACACATAACAAGAGTAATCTGTATGTGGCGGGGTAAATAAATCATATTTCAGTTGTCTGTTCCCATGAAAGAAATGATCTTTTCCTTTGTTCCTTACAGGCCAACTTTTATCCAAAATCACATAACCTAAGCTGCCTTTGGATGAAATAGCATTCAGCTGTTGATCTCATCTGACATTGTTAGTTTCCATAGAAACTCATGTAGAATGCTCCAGCTTGTCTGGAATAAGTGCCTCTCCTATCAGTCCAAAATGAGTCCAGGAAAGCCCTGCCTTGGTGTCTGACATCTCCAAGCACTGATCTGTTGCAGAAGGACAGAGAGCACTTAAAAATCAGCATCTGTTACCATTATCAGGAGAGAGGTCTCCATTACAGACACACACACGAAAGATTAAACACTGCCTTGTGCAATTAGGCTTAGTCTAAGTAGGCTCTTCTCTGCAGGACTCTTGATATGAATGTTCCTGGGAGTCGTATTTGCAAAAACAAACAAACAAAAAAACACACATTCACACAAAAGGAAAGGCCTGAAAAGATCTTGTGTCCTGTCAATTTATATCAGTACATAATTACCAGCAGACTTTGAGGGTAAAGTCGTTCTTTATGCTAGAAGGTTATTCTTCCTTGTTCTGGAAGGCAGGGGTTGGCTGGGTTGGAGGGGTGGAGAGCAGCAAGGATTTCAGGCCTTGGAGGAAGCACTAACCTATAGGTCACTTAAACATTCTTGGTTTTATCTGTGCCAGAGTACCTGCTTACCATAAGCAGATTTTCCTGTACAAACATCAAGACATCAAGAGACAAAATTAATCTAAGGTATAAAAAGTCAAGAAAGAGATTTTGCTTGGGGAAGGGACAGTGATCACGGAAAGTCCTGAATGGGGATCCCACATATTGGGAATGTCCTGTTTCTTTATCAGGTTACCTAGGTGCATTCACTTCCTGAATATCCAATAAGCTATCCCCTTATGATTTGTTCAACTCTTATAAACAAACAAATCACAGACAAGCCAAGGCATCTAGGCAACAAAGATATCTGGCCTAGAATAGATAAAGACAATCACAGCCTACTAAGTTTCCTGCTGAGCTAAACCAGAAAGGTAAGTTAATAACAAAATCCAGACCACTCGTGAAGATGCCAAAAACAATGACTGTGGAGCTTCAATTACATTCATCCCTCTTCAATAAGAGTTGATTCATGAAGTGTGTCTTGCCCAAGCCTTTCTTACTCACTTAATGATGTAAACCAGCTGGTATCTGCAGGGGGCATTTACAGGATTATCTGCCTAACAACCCACCCACTTCTACATCTGAGAACTTTGCCAGTGAGAGCTGACTGCTCCTGCGTAGGCCTCACAATCAATGCTGAGCCAGTCACTGTCTTCTCTGAGATTTTTGAAAGTGGGATTTGGAAAGAGACCAGTCTTTCTGAATGCCTGAGGCTACAATACGTATAGTTTGTTGTCCACTACAGAAAAAGAGTCAGTTTACATCAACCACAGTCAAAGGGAACTTAGACACTATTATGCATTTTTCTAAAATACTATGGATCAATACATTGTAACATTTATGGCCTAACAGGAGCAAAGGTGAGGTCAACACCCTTGACTTTTTAACTTCCAATTGTATATTTGTCCACTTAACTTCAGTCAGCCATGCCTACGTGCATTTGCTTGACATCATCATCACCAGCAACTGTACTTCCTTTCAAAATCAGATGCAAGCACCCCTTCCCTGCCCAATGTTCGTCCTCTTCTCTATTAGAACTCCAAGTCCAATAATGACCAATCTGAGGCCCACACTCCACTGACCCTACCACACTTTCATTATCCATCTCAGTCCTCAGGTGTCCCTTTCCCTTCTCACTCATCCTATATTCCATTGTCCATCATATCTTACAACTACTCTTCACTCCCTTGCCTCATTCTCTTTCCAGAATACTTGCTTTGCTAATTCACCAAACATGGTTACACTTCATTCTCTACTAAGCAACTGCAGTAATGGAGTTTGGCTGGAGAAAACTGATGGCCAAACAAACTGGTCTTTATTTTTAACACCTGAGGACAAATCTCAAGTGAACACTCAAGCATTGTCCAGTAATCCTTCTTTGGATATTTACACTTCTCTCTAAAATGATTATGTCATATAGTAACCTCAAAGAAACAAGCGTCTTTTCCTATGCCCTTTTCAATGATAAAATTACCCCAACCCAACATCTTACAAGTGTCAACCTATGAAGATTTTGGTTCCTTACCGTCCTTTTTCCTCAGGTCAATCCAATTACAATTCTTCTTTCCTCTCATCAAGGTCCTCAATGATCTCCAGGTTGTGAAATTCAGCCATCACTTTTCTGACTCCATCAATCATCTTGGACAGCATTTGACCCAATGGACCACTCTCTCCTTCTTGAAACTTTCTCTTTTTTAGTGACAGTGATTCTACACTCTCCAAGGTTTTCCTGACCTCACCCATCACTTGTCCACAATCCTAATCTTTTTTGGTTTGCTTAACCTCTGCATGTTTGAGTGACCCACCTCTATGTATTTTCTCTTTCTAGGTGATTACAGTTGGCCCCAAAGCTTTAGAGGCCATCTCTATTTCCATTATTCACCTCTGCATCCCTAGCCCTCATAGATCTGACTGCTCCAGACACATATATCCAACTGCTTACTTGCCATTTCCACTCAAACACTCAATAAGCATATAAAGCTTTAAAGTTTAAAGCAGAACATTTGATTTTTTAATCCATATTTTTCCTCTAGTCTTTTCCATCTCAGTAAATTTCCTACCTATTGTTCAATGTGGCACCCTGGGAGTCATCCTCAGTGCCTTTTTTTATTCACCTCACCGTCTGCATCCAGATCATCTGCTACTGACGTGCCTTGAAAATAGTTCCCAAACTTGTTTATTTTCTCTACATCACCACCTCCAGCACTTAGGTATAAGCCTTTACTGTTGTGTTAATCTAACAGCTACCTAACTGGCTTTTCTGCTTCCAGTTTATCTCCAACTGTACACTCCCAATTCATTTTCTACTGCAACAGTGATTTTCTAAAATAGAAATCAGAGCATGCCTATCAATAAATTCCCATTCCATTTAAAACAAACAAACAACAAACAAGAAATATCAGCAATTTTAAAAACTCCTTCCTACGAGTCTAAAGGTGATCAAGCATCGAATTGCTGTCTACCCCTTTGACTTAATCTACCACTTGCTCCCCACTGGCCACTGTTAGTTGAACATAAGTTCATCTCAAACTTACTTGCAACCTTACTTGCTGTTCCCTCCATCTAGAAAGTTCTACTCTTAGTTCTTCACATTCCCGGCTCTTTTTCATCATTTGGATCTAAGCTCAAACATCACCTCCATAGTACAACCTTCTTTGACCATAAATCCAAATGAATCACCTATCCTATCATAGCCTCTACCATACCAATTCCTTTTATTTTCTTAATGTTTATCACTACATGAAATTATCCTGTTCTTTCACGTGTTTACTTCTTTATTATCTATTTCCCTCTATTAGAAAATATTCCTTTATGAGATCACGGATGTGTCTTTGTTCATTGCTCCCTTCCAAGTGCTTAGAACAGTGCTTGGTGCATGGTAGACACTCAATAACTATTTGCTAAATGAATGAACAAATGATAGGAAAAAAAAATACAAAAAAGTGACTAGCAAACACTAATGAGGAGGGAAACATAAAATTTTTTTAGGTCAGCATCATTATCATTTAACATTAAAACATTTAGAAGATGAAATCTGAAACTCATTTTTGGATTATCAAAATGAAACTAAAATGAGATACATTTGAGTAATTTCAACTAGACTATAATTTGTGTTAAGAAGTAAAACAAAATCTGCTTCCATTTTGGCATTGCCAGCCTTTGACAATATAAATCACTGTCTCCAGCACTATGGGGAATGAATGACATCTGGGAATTAATAAACTCTTTGATGCTAAAAGCAAAGAAGTTGCTCTTACTAAGTTACTTCAAGTATTCAACCCAAATAAACATATTACAAACATATTTTTCCTCTCAGCTTTATCTTTTAAACTATCAGAGAGTGAACAGGACAAAATAGGATTTTAGCAGCAAGTTCTGCATGACTAGACTGGATGCTTCCAGATAGTTCTAAGGGACTATTTTTCTCCTGTTCTTATTTACTTTTGTCTCTTCCAGAACTCACATAGCACACATAAAAATTTGCCCACTTTTACCACTCAGTTTTCATCAAAGAAATAATATTTGATTGACATAAACATATGATCTAAAACCATAAACCTGATATTTAGTCCTTTGCACTGCATCAAATGTTGAAAATGACCTGCGAACTTTACCCAGCTGTAGCTACCATAATTCAACCAAATAAGTGAAGTTTCCATACTTCTGTTGAAGAATTCCTAAAATTTGGTTTTAATTTAGAAGATATTGGCTTAGTCACATGAGCCAGGTATATAATATGATGAGACTCTAAATGGTTTTCTTGCTTATTCCTGCCCATCGTTTCCAACAATAGACAGTTTAGAGACAAATAAATAATCCCTAAAGGTAGATCAAAGCTTTAATCTTTAATTAAACTCATGTTCCCTTTTGATGGTCATAAAGATTTTACATTGTTCTAGGGTAATGATGTCTTGTATTACAAGAAACACGGGCAATTCCTCCCAAATTGCAAAACTTATTAAGGTATGTGTTATATGCAATAAAATGTATCTATGCTAACTAGCAGCACAATCAAGATCTTAGAGCCTTGTCCATCAACCCAAAAGTTTCTTTGGACTCTTTTGTCATCACCCCCCTTCAATACACACATGCCAGATATAAGCAACCACTGATCTGCTTTCTATCACTATGGATTAGACCTGCCTATTCTAGAACATTCTATAAATTAAATGACACAGTATTTATTCTTTTGTGAGGTGCCTCTTTCACCCAGCAGAATGTTTTTTAGGTTCATCCAAGTTGCTGTTTGTATCAACGACCTGTTGCTTTTTTATCGCTAAGCAGTACTCCATTGCATGCATACGTCGTAACTTTTTTATCCATCACCTGTTGGTGGATAATTGGTTGCTTCCAGTTTTTGCTATTATGACTAAAGCTGCCATGAACATACATTTACAAGTCTTTGTGTGGACGTAAGTTTTCATTCTCTTGGGAAACAAAACCTAGAAGTAAAATTGCTGGAGTCATATGGTAAGTATATGTTTAACTATATAAGAATCTGCCAAGATGTTTTTTATGTAAATGTACTAAAATTTTTATGATTGCTTTCCAAATATAAAACTTTAATACTGAAATTTTCAGACTCTATGCACAAGTTTCCTCTCTCTGCCCTATAAAATGCTAATATGTTCTTCCCCATCTCCACAGAAATTCAGTGCACTATCCCACAACGAGGCTAAGGAGCACTGCTATATACATCATTTTTTATATAACACCTGAACTAATTAGATGGGGGGGACTCCCTTAACAGAGCCCCATGTGGATACCAAAGACTAGCGAATATGGCAAGAAGGTGGCAGCTCTCTCCAAGAGGGTTTATATGCAGCATAATCTCCTGTATAAGGTCTTATGGCTGAATTTTCTTAAGTTACCTCCTTACACAAGACCCCAAAGACCCAGTTCTCCTGTAAGAGCCTCATAAGACCTGACCCCACAAGATAATAGCTGGAGGTTTCCCCTGGGCCACCTCATCCATGGAGGCTTCATTCAAAGTAGGATATGGGAAGAAAAGGGAACTATCACCCAGACTTCTGAAAATGGAAACTATCACCCAGAGTTCTCCTAGGATCTCTCCCAGTGTTCTGGATGACAAAGCAACACAGGAAAATAAAAGACAACCAGCATTGTAAGAAATGTTCTAATTAAACTATGTCTCCAAATTTGGGAATAAAGAACTACCACCCATAAATAAATACACTTGTAATTCCTTTCCAGATTATTATTTTCTGATACATGATATAAGCAAAGTCTGTTATTAATATAAAATATAACAGGCCACAGGACTTGGCAGTCAAACAATCCTTGTCTCCTAAAGTCATCACCTAAAAAGGTCTATTTCTTCACATCTTGAATCTCTGGGCTGGCCTGTAACTTGCCTTGGCCAATAGAATTGTGGCAGAAATTATGGCACGGTTTTCCTCTCGTACTCTGGGTACTTTGCTGCTGTCATGTGAACAAGCCCAAACTACTCTGCAGGAAGGCAAGAGACACATGGAGAAGAAATGAGCCACGCCAGCTAAGACCACCCTACACCACCCAGCCCTCAGCATACTCGGCAGTTGGCCAGAGACCCTTAAGAGAGCCCAGTGGAGACCAAAAGAACTTCCCAATCAAGGCCAGCCTAAATTGCTGACCCACTGAATTGTGAGCTAAATGAGGGTCTACTGTTTTAAGCCACTAAATTTTGAGGGTAGTTTGTTATTTCGTGAAAGCTAACTGAGACACTGGTCAGTCAGGGAAATCCTTTCTTTCCCATTATCAGTCTACAGATTCCCCTCTTAAAACTTTTTCTTAACTTCATGGCCCTGAACTTTGACCCACTTTTCTGCTTCTTAGTTCCTGCTTTATCTATGTTCTCCTTTACCCCTATACTGCTTATTATGGACAAAATGGTAGCCCCCACTGCCCTCAAATTTCATATGTTGAAGTCTTAGCCCCCAAGTACCTCAGAACATGATTGCATTTGTATTTGGCTGTATCTTTAAAGAGGTTATTAAGTTAGAATAAGGTTGTTTGGGTGGGCCCAAATCCAGTGTGATTGGTGTTTTTATAAGAAGAGGAAATTTGGACAGAAAAAGAGGCATCAGGAATGTGAGTGCACACTGCAAACACCACGTGAGGACAAAGAGAGAAAGCAGCCACCTGCAAGCCAAGGAGAAAGGCCACAGAAGAAACTGCACCTGACAACACCCTGATCTTGGACTTCTGGCCTCCAGAACTGTGGGTTTAGGCCATCCAATCTATGGTATTTTGTTATCAGCCCTAGCTGATTTTCACTACCTGTGGGAAAAAAAAAAAGGTGTAATATATTTCCCAGCTTTTTTCCCTGATAATCACTGTGATAATTCCTTTTTAACCTTAAAAAAAAATGTTAGGGGGCGGTGAGTAAGGGGAGGGAGAGCATCAGGAAGAATAGCTAATAGATGCTGGGCTTTAATACCTGGGTGATGGGATGACCTGTGCAGCAAACCACCATGAAACATGTTTACTTATGTAACAAACCTGCATACCCTGCACATGGACCCCTGAAATTAAAATCAAATTTGAAGAAAAAAAGTTTTAAACACAAATAACCCAGATTTGTTGTAAAAACTGTTTTTAGATGTATTAAAAGGTACCAAATAAAAAAAAAAATAAGTTCACCACATCTTGAGAAAACATAAAACAAAGAAGTAAAACTTCACCTCCAATGCCACTTTGAGAGGGAATCCCTGTTGACAGTTTGGTATTTCTCCCTGCAGCATGCACTTTGGTTACTGACCTTCCGCACTGCATGATAACCTCCATGAAAGGCACTGAGCACAAGCAGGGGACGTGTGGCCTTTTGCTGGCAGCACTGCATCCTAAAATCCTTCC
Source organism: Rhinopithecus bieti (assembly GCF_001698545.2). Lineage (NCBI taxonomy): Eukaryota > Metazoa > Chordata > Mammalia > Primates > Cercopithecidae > Rhinopithecus > Rhinopithecus bieti. Next base: position 1,249,344 of record NW_016804523.1, read on the forward strand.
TTTGCTTGCAGAATTTCTGAATCAATTTTAGTGGCTAAAAAATGACAACTATTCACACTTACAATAGATCCGAAAGCATACATCCAGTGAAAGGAGCTTCATTCTGTACCCATTTAATGCGATTTTACTGTTGCTAGTCCTTCTACTCCCGTAGGGCAACAAACTCTCACAGTGGATGAATCAGACAGGAGACTGTAGTCCACACTTCCTCTGGAGATCCTTATAAAAGGCTGCTTTAAGGGATGACCTTTAAGAACCACTCTATTTGTATATTAAACAAAAATAATAGCTGTCATTTATTAAACACTCACTATGTCTTAGGCACTCTCTAAGACCATGGAGTTTGTTTTATTTTGTTGTTTGCACCAGATGAGAATGTTATCCTCACAGCGATGCCAAAAGCTCCTGCCAAACTGTGAAGACCAAGGACCTTAGTGGTGAGTTCTGGCTGGCCCCTGAGTCAGGCCTGTTGATATCAGCTGCCTCTTAGGAATCTGCTTCTCAGCATTCTCTCCATCTCAGCTTCAGGAGGCTACACATGGGCCTGGAAGTCAACCTCCTCTACCCACGAAGATGGCCCTGGGCCTTCTGCCCTAGCCCATTTCTTCCTACCTCCTTTAGTTTGTCTAATCTAAGAAGTTCTCCCATTATAGTTACTGAAGTCTTTCACTCAGTGCTCTGGGCTCACGAGTGTCTAATGCATGTGCATATAAACACACATATACACATAAACACACATATGTACCTACTTCTAATTGTATTTTGATGAGGGTCAGCTGAAAAACACATGTGTCTCCTTCTTATAGTTTCCCATTGTCAAGGTATCCAGTAGTTAAAGCAGTTTTCTATCCCCACCTCCTAACCCCCAAGAACAATCTCTCAGCTTCCATTAGATGAGGACTCTAAAGACCATCTGGAAGTGCTTAAAGAGCAGTTGCTGAGGATTCACAGCTAAAAGTTCTTTCCAAAAGGAAAATCCTACATCGCCTCTTCTACTCAAAAAGGAATGGTCTAGAGGTCAAATATATTGGAAACAAATGTGACTCATCCCAGCAAAATCACCTGCCTTCTTCTTTACTCTCAACACAATTCTGATTTTTTCCTGATTTTGATGCTGTATCACAGCTTTCTTTTACATAAGAGAAAGTTGTTTTCAAAATTGCTTCCATAATTGAAGACAATAACTAGTACAGGCAAACATATGCATAAATCAGGACAATGTCTAGTTATCACTGCAAATGAGAAGCTCATACATTTGCTCTTTTCCAAAAGGCTGCTGGAATATGGCCCCTTGGAATTCTAACAAGCAGCTTTAACTTAGCAGTCTGAGCATTGGCTTTGCTTTGAATACCACTGATGCAGTTCTCATCAAGATTTCCAGGCCTTCTAGAATGTAAAACTTTAAGTAAGAGAAGCCCTTGGATTGTAGCATGCCTATAATAACCCCATATGCAATCATATGATTATTCACTGGAGTTGCTGCTTTCTCTTGAGCTATAATACCATAGTTGAAAAATCACTACAGGACAAAACAATAAGAAAAGTAATACATTTCTATTTATAAAATAAAACTCTTCCTTCAAGAGGAGCCCCAAGTAGCCAAAATAATAATGGAAAAGAACAAAGCTGGAGGACTCACATGTCCTGAATTCAAAACTTACTACAAAAGACACAGTAATAAACACAAGTGTGTCACTGACATAAGTACAGGCATATAGAACAATGCAATGGAATTGAGAATCAAGAAATAAACCCACAAATCTAGAGCCAACAGACTCCTGACAAGGGTGCCAAGATGATTCAATCTTGGAAAGAATACTTTCTTCAATAAATGGTGCTGGGACAACTGGATATCTATATGCAAATGAATGAAATTAGACCCCTACCTCACATCATATTCAGGATGGTGCTATGACTTAAATATAAAAGCTAAAAATCATAAAACTGATAGAAGAAAACATAGGGTGTAAATCTTAGTGTAACTCTTCATAAACTTGGATTCTTAAATATAACAACAAAATATGAATGGATCTTACATATGACAAGAAAAGTGAGAGAAAAAAGAAAAAACAGATAAATTTGACTTTGTCAAAATTAAAAACTTTTGTGTATCAAAAGATGTTATCAAGAAAATGAAAAGACAGCGTATAGAATGGGAGAAAATATCTTCAAGTCATATATCTGAAAAGGATCAAGTGCCCAGTACATATAAAAAAAACTTACAACTAACTCAACAACAACAAAAAAGCAAACAAGCCACTTAAAAAATGGGCAAAGGGCAGAGAAGAGATATAAATGATCAACAAGCAAGTGAAAAGGTGAACAATAGCATCAGTCATTAGGGAACATAAAGCAAAACTACAAGGAGGTACTATTTCTTACCCACTAAGAAAGCTCTAATTAAAAAAAAAAAAAAAAAAGAAAACAAAAATAAATGTTGGTGAGGATGGGAAGAAATCAGAACACTTGCTGTTGCTAATGGGAAGGTAAAATGATTAGAATCCACAGAAATGTCACTGTGTAAAGTCAGAGCACCATTAGGCAGGAAAAGGGTCCCAAAGTGAGAATAATGTGATACCCCGAGCTTCTCAACACCAGTGCCTTGCAGACTCTTAATTCCCTTCTACTTGTACAGAAGAAAGAGCAAAAGCCCACAGAGGAGGAGAAATAAGTGAGTTCACTAGAAATTAGTTCTGAGCCTCATGCAACAGTTTTGTTTTATAATATCAGCATCTATAGGAAAGGAAGGAAAATGGGGATGAAGATTCTGAGTATCTGCAATAAGAAAAGTCCTATATATTCACCATCCCCCATCAATACTTCCAAAACCAATGAAAAAGGTGATACTGTGCTCATTCTACAGGTGGGACAACCCAGGTCCCAGGTTTCAGAGCTCACATTCTTCCCACCACACTGTGATGTATCCAGCCAGGTGACAAATTTAAAAATCACCAAGAGCCATCATTCAGTTTTTCAATAAACTTCTACTTGCTCAGAGGAGTGGGTTAACTTCTACTTTTCTATTAGCTCAGTATGGGCTCTTTAACATATCTCCAAAGCAAAAATCTAACAACATCTATCCAAATTCTAGACCACTTTATTATTACGTGGGGAGTATAAAAAACAAAAAACAAACAAACAAAAAAAAAACACAACTGTTGCAACAGTTTCTTACAGCTTATTTTTCACAGGAGGATTGCTTCCTCCCAGCGACCTGAATGGTCGCTGTAAAACCACCAGTCCTCCAGCCATACGGAAAGGGTCAGGAGATCATGTCAGCATTTTTACCAGCAAGCCTCTGCAGTCTTCCTCAAACTGCTCTCTTCCTGCTTTTGTGACACTTGATTCCCCCCACAGGCCACAAAATATGGAAAGGAATGAAGCAGCTGATCTGCAAGGTGGTTGCAGCCCAAGGTCACCAGCTGGTTCCTCTCCTGGGAGGGTTTATTTTAGTCTTCAGTCCTCAGCAAGCTGCCCTTTCCCACCTGAGGACAGCAAAGACAAGGTACCTGCTCTTCTTTTCATTTCAGAAAAGTATAATAGTTAAGAACTTTTCAAGTGCAAGAGTTTCCAATGACTTTAAACATTTTATTGATATATCAAAAAATAATCCAGGGAACTGAATTCGATTTATATTTTCCCCTCTCTCTCTTATAGAATCAGACAAAACAAAGCAAACATTCCCAACGTAGGGCGAAAAATCCATATTTCAGTTCTGGAAAAGATTCAGAATGCCCGATTTAACATGGGAGTGTGTGGAACAGGTGAGGAGACAAGAAATCTTATCCTTGGAATAAGAAGTTCTTACTATTACCACCACAAAGGCCCTTAGGAAATGACACAGAAAAACAACCATAATATCATAATGACTTCAATAGCATACTCACAAGCAATATGTGGCAAGCTTAAAGAAACTACAAAATCTAAGGGCAACAGCTAGAATTTTAGACTATTTTTCTAGACTGGACTGTTAGATCTTTTCCAGCTCCCTCAAACCTTGAAGGTAAACTGAAGGTAAAACATTTAACAATGCTAATACAACCTTTTAAAAAGTTCAACTGAAAACCAGGACAAGCCTTAAGCATTTGTTAAGTAGAAAACGAACATTTTGTTTTCAAATGTATCCCATTACTATAATTTATGGTTAATGCTTCTCTTCTCTAACATTTTCTTCTAAAAAGTTGAAAAACATTAATATTATGTATATTTATACAGCGTAAGTATATACTATGTGATATATAAGGGTAGTATACCCATATACTTACCAGCTAGATTCTACAATGAACACCTTACGCTACTAGCTTTTTTGAATATCTAGCCCTTCATTCATCAGACTATCCATCCATCAGCTTTTTTGAATCCATTTCATAGGAAATAAGTTGCAGAACTCAGCATGCTTCACCTAAACTCTTACACAGCTGACATTTCAATCTTTTCCATTTGAAAGCTATGACTTCACAAAAGAAAGGAGGGAAAAGAAAGCAACTCAATGCTCACTATGCACCTAGTTTCAGAGCCCATGTTGAGGTAAAGATGAGATTCTGGCAAAGGAGAGGGATTTTCCTAGAAAACAGTGGGGAACAGTATTTGGCAGAATGTTGAGCTTAGCAACTGTTAGGAAAGTTCTCTCTCAAAGGTCATGGTGTTGGCCCCATGCTTTTCTTCTTTCCTTCTAATCACCTTGGGAGAAGAAACCCAGTTGGCCAGGGAGAGCAAGAGACAGAGCGAAAGAATCACCCTAGAAATGGAAAGATGGTGAGAAAAACCTGGCAGTTGGCCAAACTGAAGAATTCTGTCTTCTGGAGATGACATCCTTAGGTGGAAGAGGTAAGACAAGTCTTTTCAGTAAGACCAGTAAGGGGTTAGAAAATTCTTCCTCCTTTTGTTTTGCTTTTCTCTCTCCTCTCTCTCAATTCCTCCACAAATTAAAAAATGAGAGGAGAACAGCTGGGGTTGGTGTTTGCTCACTGCTTTGGAAGGCCTCTAACAATAAAGAAGGAAAGAAAATGAAAAAACAAAGGGAGGGCCAGGGTTGGCCATTCAGTGCCTAAGCAGAAGACTTTACATTTTGTTAAGGGCTGCTGAGTTCAGCTTACTGGGTAAGGAGAGAAGACAGAGCCACTGTACAGAAGAGTGCCTGGGAATGAAAGCTGTGTTCATACAGAGCACAGCTCAAGAGAGCAAGACGTGTACAGGAGTGGCAATGGAGAGCGTCCCTGAGGCAGATGATATTGCCCAAAAATAGCTGCATCACTATCTTCACACATTGTGACTTCAACACTCCTGTCTCTGAGAGTTGAACTTATAAGTCTCCTCCCTTTGAAACTGGGCAGGCGCCATTTTGCTTTCCATGGTTTCAGGTACTCAAGGTCAACCATAGTCCAAAAATACATAATGGAAAATTCCCGAGATAATTCATAAGCTTTAAATTGTGTACCATTCCGAGGAACACGATGCAATTTCTCACATCCAGAAGCATCCTTTTGTCTAGCTTATCCATGCTGTACACTCTAGCTACCCACTCATTGGCCACTAGTAGTTATCCTGATTATCAGATAGAAAAAAACATAACATATATAGAATTCGGTACTAAACACACTTTCAAGCATCTACTGTGGGTCTTGGAATGTAACCCCTACAGATAAGAGAGGACTACTGTAACGTGATGGTAGTGACCATGCATAACTTCCAAGGCCAAGTCATAAAGCAATGCCGCTTCCACCTGGTCGGACAGAATAATCACACTGAAGCCCACGCAGGCTGTCCCCCTGCCCTGAAGCTGCCATGCTATGAGGATAAAGCTGCCCATGAAGAGAGACCATACAGAAAGGACCACATGAGACTGGGTGAAGAGGAAGAAATGCTGAGCCATCCAGCTGCCTGCTCTTCTAGCATCAGCTGCCACCTGACTGCAACTGCAGCCAGAAATGCACAGCTGGGCCCTTCCATAACTCCTGACCACAGAAAAAGTGAGAGGTAAAAAGGTGACTGCTGTTGTTTGCAGCCACTATATCTTTAAGTGACTTCTTACACAACAATAAATAATCAGAATAGGTCCTAACATATACACTATATCATGGTGATATCTCATTTCATATACTGCAAAATTCGACTCTTTGAGCCTGGTATCAGTTTGGCCACTAACTATACCTTTCTTGTTGTATATGTAACACTCCAGCCCCATGAGTTTGCATAAAAGTATTATACCCACACGCTTCTAGAATCCTCCCCCAAAACACACTACATACATATACAGATTTTTTTCCCATTGAAATACCCTCCCTTTCCTCTTTAAAATTTTTCTACTTTCTATCCTCCATTCAAGGTCCACTATCTTCTAAAAGTAACCTTTGAAGGTTATCAGTGACATCTTAGCTGCCAAACCTATATGTTTTGATCCTAATTCATGTACAACAGGGCAATAAATCCAAAAATGGAAGTAGCAATAGCACTTCAAGGACAGTTCAGCTCACTCTCTCTGGACCACAGTGCTGCCTCGTTTCCTTACTGAGTAGGAAGAATAATAAAGCTGGGAGATTCAGGAGCATTGACTAAGAGTCATATTCAAAGAGAATAAAGCCTTTTACCAGAGTTTCTCTATAATATTCTAAAGTTGCACTGGCCAATATGGTACCACGAGTCAAATGTTGCTTTTGAGCACTGAAATATGGCCAGTCTTGAGCTCTGTTTTAAGTACAAAATATTCAGTAGACAATAAAAGGTAAAACCTCCATAATATTTATATTGATTAAATGTTGAAATAATTATTTGGATATGCTAAGTTAAATATGTAACTAAAATTAATTTCACCTGTGATTTTGGACATTCCAGCCTCCAGTTTAGGTTGCTGTAACCTCTTTCTTTTTGCTGTTTTAATAAAGCTACAAGAAAATTCAAAGTGTTCTATGTTGTTCACATAATATTTCTATTGGACAGTGCTGGCTGGTCTAGGACATCAGATGAACAATCATGAAATTTTGTACTATACTGAATCGAAGGCACCCAAGAGGGCTGGGCTCAGTAGCTCATGCCTGTCATCCCCGGCACTTTGCAAGGCTAAGTTGGAAGGATCACTTGAGGCCAGGAATTCCAAACCAGCCTCATCAACATAGCCAGACTCCACCTCTACAAAAAAATTTTTACAAATTAGCCAAGTATGGTGGTGCATACCTGTAGTCCCAGCTTCTTAGGAGGATGAGGCAGGAGGATCACTTGAGCCCAGGAGTTCCAGGCTGCAATGAGCTATGTCAAGCCACTGCACTCCAGCCTAGGCAACAGAACCAGACCCTGATAACATAACATAACATAACATAACATAACATAACATAACATAACATAACATAACATAAAACAAATAAATAAAATAAAAAAATAGAAGGTGCCCAAGAAACACTATATATTTCCCTTAAAGGCTTATGAAAAGAAAATACTTTCAAAGGCAAAGGTGAACTATTAGGAAATAAAATAAAGGATGGCTAAAAGAGATGAGAATGAAGAATAATAAAGTTAACATGTGTGCTTGGAAATGTTTCCAGTAAAACTAATCTCCAATCATACAATCACATGACATCCTCACCTCTTCTTTCAGAGCACTGAAATCATTATCCATGATTTTACTAAGGAAAGCTTTGAAATGTCAGGTTTTCTATTTCTAAAACTCTACTATATGTAGAAATTCTAGTCACTGAAAATTACTAGGTGTCTCCCAACACTGCAATTACTTTAGGACTTAGCTCTTTGAAGCAGTAGCTCACTCCATTTTCAGAGGAGGAAAAAGAATTCTATGCAGCCTCTGAAAGTGCTTAACCTACACCAGGAAATGGGCTAAGGATTAAAACTGTGCCCACAGGAGTAAGGAAGGGAGGAAGATAGAACGTGGATTGGTAAAGCAGACACTCTAGTGTCCTGCCCAGATAACACTGGGTTCCTTTAACGGTCTTGTGTGCCCTTTCCCAACTTTTGTGTGCTTTGCTGCTAAGGGATGGTACCAGGATTTCTTAAGAAAAACCCTCTTTAACCACCGAAGCTGCTTCACCTGCAGATGAAGAGAGCAGAGGTGCTTGGAAGTTTATAGCCCTCTCTTACCTGCCCACAGACAGTGACTGATGCAGGAGTGGAAAAACCCAGCTCCACTGCCTTGAAGTGGAATAGACTCTAGGGAGCAATTATGTTCCAGAGCTGCCCACTGCACTCCACCAACTCTGGCCCAGGATCAGGCTGGGGCAGGCACATAGATTAAATCATCACCCTGCTTGGCTTCTTCCCTTTCCTTTCCCTTCCTCCACTCACTGGTGTCTCCTGGGAGCCCTGCCTTGATAAACCACTTGTGCAGAAATCCTCTTCTCATTCTGCTTCTGGAGAGCTCATCTCACGACTCTTGGCATGCATGAATGTGCTCTAAGAAAATGTGAAAGAAACAACAGGTTTTTGTGCTTGCTATTGTTGTACCATGGGTAAGAGCTTCTGTAACATCCAAGAGTTTGAAATAACTGCAGTATTTACAGGGTAATAAGAAGTATCCTTATTCCTATAGAGCACTGCAGCAACCTTAGGCCATAGATCTTAGATCAAGAAAAATATGCTAATAGCTGGCACAACATATCTATGTCTCCAAGGTGTAAGAGAAGACAGGATGATGAGTAAGGCTCTAACGTAGAGGCAAAATGAAAGAAAAGACAACATTAAGTTTGGTGAGCTGCATGCCTAATACTAACATTATAAATTCTGCATATAATTAATATAGATACTTTTTGAGATGTAGTCTTGTCTGTCACCCAGGATGGGGTACAGTGGCGCAGTCTCGGCTCACTGCAAACCTCCACCTCCTGGGTTCAGGTGATTCTCCTGTCTCAGCCTCTCAAATAACTGGGATTACAGGCATATGCCACCATGTCCAGCTAAATTTTTTTGTACTTTTAGTAGAGATGGAGTTTCATCATGTTGGCCAGGCTGGTCTTGAACTCCTGACTTCAGGTGATCTGCACCCCTTGGCCTCCCAAAATGCTGGGTGGCATGAGCCACTACACCCAGTCTATAATGAATATTTAATAAAAACAATTTAAAAGGAAGAAAGCACCCCCAACATTAGGTAGGTTTTTCAGAAGAGAGTATCTTCCAAACTAAAATACCATAGGAGAGAAGTTATCAAGGGTTGTTTACTTTCTTTTCCTGAAACTTGAAGGCAGTTTTTGATTGGACTAAACTAAGGCATTCCTCTTCAGCAAGAGCCAATCTAAAGCTCCCAATGCAAAGGTCACTTAACACAAGGATAAGGATAATTCATCCAAAAACAGTCATTTTGTTCTCTAAATAAATACTTTCTATTGTAGGAGTTTACTGACCAACACTTAAAAAAAAAAAAAGCTAAACTGAATATGATATATAAGCAAGATCCAAAATATACCTTTGCCTTTATAGGAATATGAACATATTCTGAATGCCTACTCTGCATATAAATGGGCTTAAAAAATACATTTAGAACGAACATAGAGTCAGAGCTGCTCACTGTTGGAAGTATGGGGAAGTAAAGCAGGCATTTCAAGACAAAGCCAGAAATGCTCAGGTTCCAGAGTCTAGATGTTTCCAATTTTGAGTATGGGAAGATACTATAGAAGAATCAGATTTTAGTTCAGTGTTTTAAAAAACAACTCACAATTCAAGATATGTAGCAAGTGAATGATGCTAGAGTAGAGGCCAAATGGTTTTGTTTTTAGGAGAGGATGGAGGGACATATGGAAGGATTCTCTGGAAGGAAGGCAGGACTAACATAAGCAATCAACCACCAGGTGACATCTGGGGCTGCAAGTCTAATCAGGTCCTACTGGGTGAGAACGAGAGTACACTGCCCACGTACTGTGCTTCAGCCCAGGATCTGGAGCCATCCAAAGCCTTTGTAAAAATTTTTTTTTGTTTTTTTTCTTTTTGAGACAGAGTCTTGCTCTGTTGCCCAGGCTGGAGTGCAGTGGTGGGATCTCAGCTCACTGCAAGCTCTGCCTCCCAGGTTCATGCCATTCTCCTGCCTCAGCCTCCCAAGTAGCTGGGGCTACAGGTGCCCACCACAACGCCTGGCTAATATTTTGTATTTTTAGTAGAGACGGGGTTTCACCATGTGAGCCAGGATGGTCTCGATCTCCTGACCTCGTGATCCGCCCGCCTGACCTCCCAAAATGCTGGGATTGCAGGCGTGAGCCACAGCACCCAGCCAAGCCTTTGTAAAATTAAATGTATAGCATTTATACTCCTTAATGTAGAGGAATTTCTTCTTTGAACTTAAAATATTTAACAAAACTTCTGAACTCTGTTGGGGTTCTTTTTTTTGGACTCTTGAATCAAGTGTTTATATTCACTAAGCACATAATTCGTCACAAGAACCATTTATAAATATAGCTGATGAAAAATGACCTATTTAAGGATAATACAAGTCTTACGCAGAGAAAGTGGATAGTCCAGATTAATGTGATGAAGGAGTGAAAAGCAGATGATGTGTCCACACTGATTTAAAGTCCCTAGAGAATTATTCAGTCCTTCCTACTCCCCAACTCTTCTTTGCCTACTAAGACATGGTTTATGAGTCACCCTTGGGGAGTAGTAAAAGATAGTGCACTTGACTAAAAATAGATAGGAACATTCAATAATAAATCTACTTTCTGGATATCTCTTGTCATCATTAAACACTGATCACTTAGAGAAGTGTTGGGTTGTGCGATTCTTCCTTCCCCTCACGGAAAGGCCGGAAGAAAATCAGCCACAGTCACTGCCAAAAGATAATGAAGTATCTCACATGATATGCAACACACTGGAGGAAAAAACTCTGCCGTTAAATGCCAACAGACCAGAGGAACAGATCCTCCAGGAGGACCTATTGAGAGGAACAGTAAAGTTGCTGGTTTATGCCATTGCTATAAAATGACCTCTTGTTCCTGAAGGTAAGAAATGATGCATAGTCCAAATGCTTTGCTTATAACAGCAATTAAAAAACAGAAATTTGAGCAAGGTGCAGTTCATGCCTGTTATCCCAGCACTTTGGGAGGCCGAGGCGGGCAGATCACGAGGTCAGGAGTTCGAGACCAGCCTGACCAACATGGTGAAACTCCATCTCTACTAAAAATACAAAAAACAGCCAGGCGTGGTGGTATGCCCCTGTAATGCTACTCAGGAGGTGGAGGCAGGAGAATTGCTTGAACCCAGGAGGCAGAGGTTGCAGTGAGCCGAGATTATGCCACTGCACTCTAGCCTGGGTGACAGAGTGAGAATTCCGTCTGAAAAAAAAGTATATACATAAAGAAACAACAATTTGATCAAGGGATTATAAAAGAACAATGTCTCATATTCACTAGGATTCTGGCTCTGGAACACAAGTATTGGCAAGTTACAGTTTATAAATGAAACAAATCGGCCATAGAAAGATATTTCCAGTTCCCCTTTTTGCGTTTCTTTAAAGGTTTGTAAAATGAATCATTAGGGGAGCACTGGAAGAATTTACTTACATCATCCCCTGGTAGTTCCCCAAAATGGAGGATTTTGCTGATAATGTGCACAGTTGTGATTTTTCACATCAGTGCGAATCTTCTTAAGCAAAATCTGCACAGGACTGAAAACAAGTCACATACATTTCTCCCCAGAAAGAATTATAGACAATGATGACTTCAAAAACATGTGATGCTTACTAAATGCAGGCAACACTATCGCAGAGAGCAAGTAGAAAATCTAGCAAAGGGTAAAGTGCCCAAGGTTAGTAGTGAAATTAATAAACTTGAACCTCGAAGGTGCTAGGAGATCCTGCTTAATGCTCTGCCGCATCAAGGAAGATGTCTGTGAATCAGTTTTGAGAGGCATTTCAGAAGCAGCATCAGCCAGAATGAAGGGATTCATCTTACAGACTGAAAGTTCTAGAACCCAGGAGGCAGAGGTTGCAGTGAGCCAAGATTGCACCACTGCACTCCAGCCTGGGTGACAGAGCAAGAATTCTGTCTCAAAAAATAAATAAATAAACAAACAGCAATTTGATCAAGGGATACCCTACAACCAAAGACTCTCCACACAGGCTATAAAGTACTCACCAGGCAGCTCTGGACCAACTGCAGGTGATGTCCACTTCGTCAAACTCACAGCAGCACTGTCCTCTGTGAAACAGACACAGACGAGACAAATCAATGTATAGCACTTTTAGAGTTTTATGGAGAAAAACAATCCTTTGCACTTCAAAATCAGAATCTATATGTAAATTTAAAAACGTCAGTAAAACAAAAAAAAATTAGTGGCGTAAGTTGCAAACAGATGACACAGACACACAGTCATCATATCAGAATTATTACTGCTACACCCAGCCAACAGAGTTTATACACTGTCTCTACAATGCTGCTAATATCCTACTCAGCGTCTTAATCTATTAAAATAATTAAGCAGCAATAGAACAACAAGGCTATCTAAAACCTTCTCAAAGTAAATATAATTATCTTTTCCTGATTAGCAGTATAATGTCCTTAGATGAACTGTAATTGGAAAAAACTCTTTTTATAACAGAATTACATCTATCTGCAAAGACAGTCTTTTTTTATGGATGTTTCTGTATTGTCTTTGTTATTAAGTTGTTTATGTTGATTCTGAATTTGACACTGGATTTCTGATTTGGCTGAAATCTAGATTTCAGGATCTTTTCAAGGTGGAGTGGGAGGAAAAGTTCCAGGTGGTGTCAGAAGTACACAAAAGTGGCCAGGTGCAGTGGCTCATGCCTATAATCCCAACACTTTGAGAGGCCGAGGCAAGCAGATCACTTGCCTTGGGAGTGGAGTTCAAGACCAGCCTCATCAACGTGGTGAAGCCCCATATCTACAAAAAATACAAAAATTAGCCAAGTGTGGTGGTGCATGCCTGTAATCCTAGCTACTCGGGAGTGAGGCAAGAGAATGACTTGAATCCAGGAGACAGAGGTTGCAGTGAGCAAAGATCGTGCCACTGCACTCCAGCCTGGACAACAGAGTAAAACTCTATCTCAAAAAAAAAAGAAGTACACAAAAGTATGGGGAAGCCCATTTCCATGTGGTAAGAAGGCAGAAGCAACTGATGACACCTGGGAAAATTGTGTCTGTAAAGTTTGAACTGAAATTTGTGAAGGTCACAATCTATGTATAGAGGTGACTACAGCAGAGTCCTTTAATGAGGTCTCAGGTAGGTTGGTACATTCATATAATACAAGACTACACCATGCAAAACAAGAGAGGAAATCTGTACCTATATGAACAGACATGGAAACAAATTCTCAGGTAATTTTATTACTTTTAAAAATCTGAAGTAGGGTAGTAATATGGATACTATGACCCCATTGTGTTAAGACAAACCTCACTAATCTATATGTAAATACACAGACATATATATCGTTATACACAAATAACGCATCTGGAGGGAAAACAAGAAACATTGAGTGTGGCTACCTCTAGTTCCCTCTAGGGGACTAGTACCAAAAGGAAAATTTTAAAGGGTAAGGTCTTTGATTTTAACCTAACACTTAACTATTATGTAATATTTTACCATGAAGCAAATTATTTTTATAACTAAAATGGAAAAAAAGCCAATTCACTCCAAAGTCTCTACAGAAAGCAACATCCCACTTCAAATATACAGAATTAGGGAATACACAGCATCATGTACCCTGACTTTACTAATTTAGTGACAATTTACTATGATGCAGGCTGGGTCTAAGCATGGATTGAATCATCATTTATAATCCACATAAAAACTCAAAAATATATGTACTGGGATTACTCTTACTTTATAGAAAAGGGAATGAAACAGTTGAATATTCAAGAATCACACAAAGCTGACATTCAAACACAGGCACCCTCACCCATGTTTAGCCCCTACAGTGCCACTTCTTCCATGGCATTTATCAGATTTTCAATATTACATTTGTATTTGTAATTATGTTTTAATATGAAGATACGACTCCCATGAAGACAGGGATTGTGTGTTATTGAAAACCATTAGGTATTTCCCCAATACCTAGCATAATGCCTGGCACAGAGTAGATGCTCAATAAATCTTTGTTGAATGCTGAATAATTAGGCGGCCTACCTAGAGATGGAATATTAAACTATATGACTCTTTTATGTCTCCTGAGGCTATGAAACAGGCCGACTTCCCAAAAAGCTCACAGATTAATGATCCTGCCACACCATGCTCCTCGTTTTGAGAAACCACTTGCTGCCCAAGTCATTTCGTAATCAAAGACTTAGAGACTGGACACATGCTTTCCCTTCTCTTCTTTAATTCCCTAGTGACCATCTAACATAAACTGCTTCATTGTTCCATAAACCTTTTTAATTCTGGGCATATATAGGATATTGCAACATTTGGGAAAGCCAGTGTTGAAATACTTAACTACAAAGAAGTTAAGCAGTGTAACCAATTTGTCATGAACTATTTAGCTACTGGCAAGTCACAGCCAAACTATTGCCACTGACTTGGAGTTGCAGTAACATGTGAATGAAGGCTCCAGCATGTCAACTTTTCCTTTCAAATACTATTATTCTGGGTCATGAAGGGATTACATGGGGCTTTGGTAAAGAAGGGACGGTGTGTATGAGTGTGTGTGTGAGAGACAGAGGCTGTGTGTGTGTGTGTGTGCGCGCGCACACACATGTTTTGGTCTTTCAAAGAAGAAAGCTATTTTCCCATAATAGGTCAACAAAATCGCAAATCCCAGAGTTGTATCAGCGTGAACGCAAACAAAAGCTGTTTCATTCAACAAAGGTATCAAGAGCATTCAATGGGGAAAGACAGTCTATTCAACACATGGTGCCAGGACAACTGAATACTCACATGCAAAGGAATGAAGATAGGCTCCTACCTCACAACATGGACAAAAATTAGCTCCAAGTGAATCACAGAAGTAAAATTATAAAATTCTTAAAAGTAAATCTAACATAGGAGGAAATCTTTGTGATCTTGGGTGACACCATCTTTGTGGCTAGAACAATGGTTTCTCAGGTATGACACCAAAAGCATGAAGAACAAAAGAAAAAAGAAGGTAAGTCGAACCTCTTTAAAAACTTCTGTGCTTCAAAGTACACCACCAAAAAAGTGAAAAGAGAACCCACAGAACAGGAAATCTGATAAAGAACTTTTATCCAGGATGTAAGAACTCTTAGAACTGGACAGGAAAAAGACAAATAACCCAATTTTAAAATGGGCAAATGACCTGAATAGACATTTCCCAAAAAAGATATACAAATACATGAAAAGATGCTCAACCATTAGAGAAATATAAATCAAAGCCACAATGAGACACTGCTTCACAGCCACTAGAAAAGCTAAAATCAAAAGACCTAACAAGTGTTGACAAGAATTTAGAGAAAGTGGAACCTTCGTACACTGCTGGTAGAAATGTACAATGATGCAGCTGCTTTGGAAAACAGTCTAGCAATTGCTCAAACGGTTAAAAGCGAAGTAACTGTATTACCCAGCAATTCCACTTCCAGATATGAACCCAAGAAAAAATGAAAACATATATCCATATAAAAATTACACGTAAAATTTCATAGCAGCATTATTCATAATAGCCCAATTGTAAACAATCCCAATGTCCATCGACTGATAAACATATTAACAAAACATGTAGTATGTTCACGTAATAGAATATTATCTAGCAATTCAAAAATGCAACACAGATACACATGACAATGTGAATTAACTTCAAAGAAACATTACGCTGGCTGGGCATGGTGGCTCATGCCTATAATCCCAGCACTTTGGGAGGCCAAGGTGGGCGGATCACCTAAGGTCAGGAGTTCAAGACCAGCCTAACCAACATAGTGAAATCTTGTCTCTACTAAAAATACAAAAATTAGCCGGGTGTGGTGGCGCACGCCTGTGATCCCAGCCACTCAGGAGGCTGAGGCGAGAGAACCACTTGAACCTGGGAGACAAGAGTTTGTAATGAGCTGAGATTGTACCACTGCCCTCCAGCCTGGGTGACAGAGTGAGACTTTGTCTCAAAAAAAAAAAAAAACAAATTATGCTAAGGGAGAGAAGCCAAGCACAAAGATATGGTATGTTCCCATGTATATGAAATGTCCAGCACAGGCAAATCCACAGAAACAGAAAGCAGACTAGTGGCTCTCTACGACTAAAGGAGCATGATGGGATTTCTTTTTGGGGTAATGAAAATTCAAAGGTTAGATTGTGTTGATAATTGCACAATGCTGCGAATATATTAACACTAAAAACCATTGAATTGTACATTTTAAGTGAGTGCATTCTATGGTATGTAAATTGTACTTCATGAAAGCAGTCTTTAAAAAAAAGGTTACACTTCAGTGAGTTTGCCAGTGAATATCAGTCAGCTTTTCCAAAATGAGAAAACACTTATGCACATTCTTCAAGAAAAGACAGTAAGTGGTAAAATTTATAAATATTAAAAATTCTTATTGTGATTCTTCAGGGGATTCCTTGTAATGGAAAATACCCAATTTTATTTTATCCTGACAAAAGAAAAGCATACATATGGAACTGCCTTTAAGCCATAAGAAAACACCAACATTTTACTGTAAACCACCACTAATCATGCCACAGTGTTTTACAAAGTCTTATTTCAAAGCAATGGGGAACTTTAGCCAAGGGTGAAGCTTTTATTTCTCAGAGGAGGAAAAAAACTACAAATATTTGAAGGTGACATGGCCATGCCTGTTTTAGTGAATCTATATAGGTACTGAACACAAAAAGACTAGCATGTAATGTCCTCCCCCAAGATACTCAATATTCAGATTTTGTTTTAAAGTGAAGAATAATTAGGCAAGGTTGAACCAAAACAGATCATTTTACTCTGACTTAATACTGAACATGGAAATTACTGTTTTGCAAGCAAACAGAATGTTAGAAAGCAGTTGTGTCAATGAGTTTGTGCAATATAACAAAGACTTCAAACTTCTGTAGCTTAAACCAATAGCCACTTATTTCGGTGTTCGCAAGTTTGCAAGAGAAGCAAGAAGGCAGGCCCCAAAGTACAAGCACTTTCCAAGCCTCTGATGGATCGGATTGGCTAACACATCATTTGGCAAAACTAGTCACGTGGTCAAGCCCACATTCAAAACACAGAGAAATGGTCCCACCTCTTGATGGGGCACTGCGCATTGCAAAGGCATGAACGTACGGTGGGAAAGACCTTGTGGACATTTTTACAATCGACCACAGCATTATTTCCCAAAGTGGAACACACTCCCACTAATGGTCCATGAAGAGATATTTCACGGTTTATTACACTTTATTATTAATGGTACAGTTTCCATGTACCATCTTAAAATACAGATATTTTACAATGGTACATGGAGAGGTAACGTAGAGTGCATGGACATTAGCACTTACCTTTATTTATAGAAAATGGAATCATTCTTCTATTGAATGGGTACATAACTTCTATTGGGTACATAACTATAATTATTTACAGCTACTTATAATAGTAATGTTACCACATTACCATCATTATTTATCACAGTTGTATTTTCTTTTTAAGCAAATATATTTAAGTGGAAAAGATGAGTCGTAAGTTCAGGTAAAACACAGGTTTGGCCAAATCCATAACAGTGATTCAGGAATAACCCAAGTTTAGAACCCAGTGGGGTAGGACAATGCTTCTCAAACTTTAACATACAAATCACCAATATATCTGGTTAAAATGCACATTCTGTTTGACTGTAGGTCTGAGGGAGGGCCTGAGATTCAGCATGTGGGAAGCTCTGGCTCTCAGGTGATGCTGACATGACTGGTTCCAGTGCATGCTGAGTATCAAGCACAGAGGTGAAGGGCAAAGACCTGGCAGTCAGAAGAGCTGAGCAACAGCATTCACCAGCTGTGCAGTTTCAAGCAACTGTCTTCACCTTTCTGAAACCAACTCCTGTCTGTAAAAGGCAGGTGGTGTTAGGACTCATCTCAGAAGTCAGGGTCAGAGTGAGATGAGATGAGAGGAGCAAGGCACCCAAGCAACACAAAAGGGATCAATGCCTTTGTTCCGCCATAGCTAATGACTTCCATAAAAGCCCTCAAATGAATCACAGGTTAAGAAAAGAAAGTGAGGGGGCCAAAAGGACACTGTGTTAGCCCAAATCATACCATGCCTAGACATTAAAAGTAACCAAATCTTAGAAACAAGTTTTGCCAATGCAATCATATTTTATATATTCATGTAAGGTATTAATATGTTTATGTTTCCTGAGGTTCACGCTACAATATTTATTGAGCACCTACTGTGTGCTAGATGCTGTTCTCAGTTTGAGTATATGGCAGTGAAAAAAACAGACAAAACTCCTAGAACCCATGGCACTCACACCCTCCAATTCTCTCAGTCTCTGGAACTGCCCCCATATACTAATTCTCTAGGCTGCATTCACAGAGAGGCTGTCCATAGGCCTGATCTGGCCACATGTATATTTATATGAATCCATGGTGATCTTTTAAAGTTTTAGCTGGTTATTCATATTAAAAAATGAGAGATTACACATAAATATCCAGACTGCTAGCTTCTCTTAGAAATTTGGATGATTTGGCAACAGAATGCTGCAGACAGCTCAGCCACAGCTGAGAGGCATCAGTCCCCTCAGAGAAAGCTTGGGTTTTCAGGTCCCCACAGCCCCCACCCTCCAGAGCACTTCCACCCAGCCAACTCCATCACCTATGCTCTCCTCTCACCGACCCAAGTGAGTGATCCCTAAATGAAAGCCCTCATCAGCAACATGTATAAGCATGGAAGGGAGGGGATTCCAACTTCCTATTCTGTATTTTTTCTTTGCCATCATGCAGTAAACACCAAGAAAAAGAGCTATTTTATCCATTCATTTGCCCCTCCCTGTGTCTAAAACTGCCAGTTTGAGAAAGCATCTAAACTCTGCCTGGCAAACTTACAGCTCCTCTGTCTGTCATTTACTGTGGGTAACTGGCTCTACAACGCAAAACAGGGCTCTTTAGAGGGGTTCATTACAAGTTTTTTATAGGTGTTCTTTTTCTCTAAATAATGGTAATGGATTTGCAATTGTTAGCCTACATTCTTTTGCCTGGTTTCCTTCATGTCTTAGTGTTCTACAGCTGCATAACAAATTGCCACAAATGTAGTGACTTGAAGCAACACACATTCATTAGCTCATAGCTCTGTCGGTCAGGAGTGCAGACATAGTTGCTGGGTTTTCTGTTCAGCATCTTACAAGGCTAAAATCAAGGTGTTGGCTAGGCTTCATCCTTTCTGGAGGCTCAGAGAAATAATCTGCTTACAAGTTCACTCAGGCTGTGGGGGCCACTCTGAGCTCCTAGATGCCATCCACATTCCTTGTCACATGGGCCCCAACATCTTCAAAGCTGGTCATTGAGAATCTCCCCTGATGGAATCTTTCTCTCTGAATCTGTCTCTCCAACCCCTTTTAGGGTCCACCGAGGACAAACTTTTATTCTTAAAGTAAACTGTGCCATGCAACATACCCTAATCACAGGAATGACATCCCATCATAGTCACATTCCTAGGGATCAAACAGGAAGTGTAAACCAAGGGGCAGGAGTCTTGGGCAGACACCTTAGAATTCTGCCTGTTACACCTAACTTAGCATGCATTTGTCATCTATGTAACTCAGGCTTGAATCTGCACCTATGTCACAAGAAAAGTTAACTGACCAGCAGAGAGGCTAAATAAAACCAGTCAGTACATTTTTAACAATTGTCCCAAATGTTCTTGGGATTCCATATCTAACGCAAAGAATATCTGTACTCTACCAAGTTCTATATCTATAAGAGATGTTTCTCTTCTTTACCTTAAACTAAACCTTATGAAACTAGATGTCTAGAAAAGTGACACTCTTTAAAAGAAGCAGCAAACACATACTCAGTACCTAGAAGGGCCAAAAATTCGGGTTTTGTTTGTTTTGTTTTTTTTTTTTTAGGACAGAGTATCCAATTAATAACATGGGCCAAAATGTTGTAATTAAATTAGGTTATATTTTGTACATGGTGTCAACCAATTTAAACTTCTCTTTCATTCAACTGACTTGGTTATTGGGAAGTTACACAGAGGCAGCATATACATAACCACACTAATATTTAAAGTAAAAGCAGGCCAAGTGTGGTGGTTCACGCCTGTAATCCCCACACTTTGGAATGCCAAAGTAGGAAGACTGCTTAAGCCCAGGAGTTAGAGACCAGCCTGGTCAACACAGTGAGACTCCATCTCTACACAAAATACAGAAAATTAGCCAGAAATGGTGGCACATGCCTATAGTCCCAGCTACTTAGGAGGCTGAGGTGGGAAGATTACTTGAACCGGGGAAGTCAAGGCTGCAGTGAGCTGAGATCGTACCACTGCACTCCAGCCTAGGCAACAGAGCAAGACCCTGTCTCAAAAAAAGAGTAAAAGTTTAAATATAATTAAAATCCTGCTTAACATATCCACTAGTACATGGCTTATTAGATAAGACTTAAAAAAAATCAGAATCCTTAAGAAATCTCCCTTCAAAAACATGTTCGATTAGAGAGCAAAACTGTCAGAAGCAAATAGTAATAACTACCAATCAATGAGAAATTACCATGTCCAGGTACCACTCTCAGTGTTTTATGTATATTAACTCATTATGTCTCGTCAAACTCTATGAAATAGAAATGGTTTATAGATGAGCAGACTGAGGCACAGAGTAGTCATCTCACTCATCCAGAGTCATATGACAGGTAAGCAAAGGAGCAGGAATTCACCCCTGACACACTGGCCCTGGAACCCGTCCTCTTAAGGCAACTGTCTACGCATCCATCTGTGCTTCCACAGTATAAAATAGGGGCTATTTCTGCATCTATGATACAGCAGAAGATGGTGGCCAAGCACACATGCATTGCACTCAGCTAGATACGGCTCATGTCCATGGCCAAGAGGTGAGTGTGGCCTGCAGCCCTGCAAAGGGGTACATTTCTGTAATTTGGATTAAAATACCCTATAGACCAGCAGCTGCCTTGTTCAGCAAGTCTATGAAAATCTCTTTAAAAAAGAAAATAATACAAGTATTCCTCTACCCCTGTATTTTATTTTGAAAGAGGAAAGAGAAAAAATATAATTGATTCCTTTTTCTCTCTTTTCTTCCTTCTAAATCCTCTTCCACTACACACCATTTTGAAATTGAGAGATTATGAAACAATGAAAACACAGCAAAACCTAACACTAGAAGCAAGTAAGAAACATGACTGGATCCCTTTCCCATTGTGGAGAAGATGGTGGGCCCTCCTCTAGGTAATGAGAAAGAAAAAATCTATAGTTCAATAACCTGAATCCATCCCCCCATAGCAATGGCAGCACAGCACCACACGCCGCCAGCCATAGGCAGGACAGACCCTGAGAAACCATGCTTAGCAATTGTATAATAGTAATAGGTCACTGGAGGTAGAGCTGGGGTGGGGAGTACAATATTAAATCTTGACATTTGCATTCAAGGCAGATTTGCTTTCAATGGTTCATTTGCATGACTAGGTTGGGCAAGTCCTTGCGTTAGGACATTTACTCAGTGATGTTTCTTGGTACTTGCAAGACGCTATCCAAGGACTGTTAATGTACTCGGGCCTGTTGCCTAAGGAGGTAGGAGACTAAAACTGTACTTTAATCAGTCCTCTTCATGTTCTCCTACAGTTCAATCTCAGCCCCAGTGTCCTGTTGGTCGCATAGCTGAGATCACAGAAATGTATATTTTGTCACAGAAATCTCCTTTAATCTGATGCTTTGTGGTATCGCTTGTTTTGGGTATTGGTTTTTTGGGTTTTGTTTTGTTTTGTTTTTTTAAGACGGAGTCTCACTTTTTCTCTTAGGCTGGAGCGCAGTGGTACGATCTTGGTTCACTGTAACCTCCCCCTCCCAGGTTCAAGTGATTCTCCTGCCTCAGCCTCCCAAGTAGCTGGGACTACAGGCACCCACCACCACTGCCAGGCTAATTTTTGTATTTTTAGTAGAGATGGGGTTTCACCATAATGGCCAGGCTGGTCTCGAACTCCTGCCTCAGCCTCCCAAGGGTATTGGTTTTTATAGGGTTTTGTTAGAACATCTCATGCTATATAATTTGACTTAAAATAGCCATACATTGTACCCAGAACTCTCTAATACATTTGAGATGAGACATAAACTTCAAGGTCCTTGGCCACTTGTGGTTGTCAATGATCCCTCAGAACATCCAAGCAGGGTCTTAGTTTCAGAAACTTGGATGTGTGCCAACCCAGGTAATTATTCTCTGCCTACCTAATTTCCCCAGGCAATTTTAATTGAAAATGGTACTCTCCTTTACCTCCGCTCTAATCTGCTCTGAAGTGTCCCTGTGTCCTGTTTCTTCTCTCCATCATAAGCTAACTGAGCTGGTTTCTTTTGAAGCTTAAGTTGAAAAGAGAAAAGTTTCTGGAGCTCCCAAGGGGGAAAATATCAGATAAATATGAGCCATTTAGTTTCAAACCAGTGTGCTGAATGCCATGGGAGTGGTTGCAAGATACCCCTCTGCTGCCTAACCTGATGAAAAGTTTCTTTTGTGGATAGAAATACAAAGGGTTTCTTACTGAAAACTGACCGGAAAAAAAAAAAAAAAAAAAAAGGCAGGAGGAGGGATGTGGGAGGGACACTGAGATAATTTTACTCTCTTGAAATGATTTTTTTTAAAGCCACTGCTCCCTTTCTCATTTCCAAATTTAAAGCTAGCAGAACAAAATACACCATTTAACACAGGAATACCTAAAGTTCCATGAAAATCTTAACAGAAATATGCTTTTTAATTACTTCTAGCAAACATTCTCTTAAACCAATGCTGTCCAATAGAAACACAATGAAAGCCAGAAATGCAAATTACATATGTAATTTTCAACTTTCTAGTGTCATCGTTACAAAGGTTAAAAGAAACACGAAATACTACTCAACAATAGAACGGAAATAACTATTGATAACACAACTTGAATGAATCTCAAGGGAATTTTGCTGAGTGACAACATCTCATTTCAAAAGTTACATACTATGTGATTCCATTTCTATAACACTCTTGAAATGACAAAATTATATAGATAAAGAACAGATCAATGATTCCCAAAGGTTAGAGAGGAGAGGAGGAAGTGAGATGGCTGTGGCACAGAGATCCTTGGGATGGAATTCTATTCCTGACTATGGTCGTGTCATAACGAATTTACAAAGGTGATTAAATTGCATAGAACTAAACACACACATGCATAGAACTAAACACACACACACACACAAATGAGTGCATGTGAAACTGGTAAAATCTTAATAAGGTCAGTGGATTACATCAATGTCAACTGCATGGTTCTGCCATTGTACTGTTGTTTTGTAAAATATTACCAGTGAGGAAAACTAGGTAAAGGATATATGAGATTTCTCTGTATTATATTTTACAAGTGCATATGACTCTGTAATTACCTCAAATTTAAAAATTAAAAAGGTGAACTTAATTTTAATAATATATAGATGCTCCTAGATTTAGAATAAGCTTACATCCTGAAAAACCCATCCTAAGTTGAAAATATGGCAAGTCAAAAATACATTTAACACACCTAACATGCCAAACACCATAGCTTGGCCCAGCCTACCTTAAATGTGCTGCGAATGCTTACATTAGCCTACAGTGGAGCAAAATCATCTAACACAAAGCCTATTTTGTAGTTAAGCATTGAATATCTCATGGTTGTTTCCCCTCACAGTCACACAGCTGACTGGGAGCTGTGGCTCACTGCCACTGCCCAGCATTGCAAGAGAATCTCATTACATATGCTAGCCTGGGAAAATACAAAAATTTGAAGTATGATTTCTAAAGGATGTGTTACCACTTTTGCACCATTGTTAAGAGAAAAAATTATAAGTAGAACCAACATAAGTCGAGGACTATCTGTTTTTATTTAACTCACTATACACAGAATTTTAAAATATAATCAATGTACATGTAATCGATATAAAAATTATTGTTATTTTAAATTCTTTTTTTTTCCATTCTAAGTCTTTGGAATCCAACATGTAGTTTGCTACAACACATCTCAATTCAAATTACCCACATTTCAAATGTTCAATGATCACACATAGCTGTGGCTTTCATTGTCGGGCGGCAAAAGTTCTTTAAGCCTAATATACATTCCCCAATCCCATCCAATGGCAGTCTTTTTAATATGACATATAGCGTTACTTCTTAGACATTTCTTACATCACTGTTTCATAATGAAAGTCTCAGAGCAGCTGGGCACTGTGGCTCATGCCTGTAATCCCAGCACTTTGGGAGGCCAAGGCAGGCGGATCACCTGAGGTCAGGAGTTCAAGACCAGCCTGACCAACATGGCGAAACCCCGTCTCCACTAAAAATACAAAAAAAAAAAAAAAAAAAAAAAAGCCAGGCATGGCGGTGCACACCTGTAATCCTAGCTACTCAAGAGGCTGAGACAGGAGAATCACTTGAACCCAGGAGGCGGAGGTTTGCAGTGAGCCAAGATTGCACCACTGCACTCCAGCTTGGGTGACAGAGCAAGACTTGGTCTCAAAAGAAAAATCTTAGAGCTTGGATAGTGACTGGAAAATTTCACAAGTGGTACCAACTTGAATCTGCTTTGAACTACAGTTCCAATGATAAATGAAAGTAATCTCTATGAAAAACAAGACTTTTAGTATCTTTTAAGAAATAACAACTAAGTCTCAGGAACTATATAAACTGGGTTCAACGGCTAATATTTTAACTATTTTGAATCTTTTTAATTTTTTTTCTTCTCTTTGCTTTCTTATTTCCCTGTGGTGATTAGAAGTAGAATTATTAGAATAAGAAAGCCTTATGGGTTTGCTGTTCAGAGCCATGCAACTGTGAGACTCAATTTTCCTCTAAAGGCAGTCATGGGGGAGAAAGAACGAAGTGATCAAACATGTGTAATGGCAGATTTTAAGAAATACACAAAATTAGGCCAAAACTCTTGGGACTGTGAAAAGTAAATCAGGGAACAGACCTGGTTCTCAGACCAGGTCTAAGAGGAAGTTCTAGGGCTCAATCTCAAAAGACCAGTGCAATCTCCATTCCCCACTGCAGCGACAAAAAGATGAAAAAAAAAAACCACTTTTCCCAAACGGAGCCTTCAGAATATAGAGCGGTTTTGAGAGTGAGAGAGACCTATCTTTGAGAATAAAAGTCAATTAACCTCTCCTGGACCTAGTTTCCTTGTTTATAAAGCAGCAAAATTATCTACCTAACTCATTGTTGTGAAGTTAAATGGAATAATACACGAAAAGTGCCTATCACATTCCTGAAACCTGGAGTGAGGATTCAATTACAGTCCTCTCCCACTCCTTTATTTCTGCACTGACATAACTATGCATATAGACAAAATGATCTGCGCAAATTAAACTAAGAATAATAGCGTAGGAAACTCAAGAGCTGTTGCTCTAGAATAATGCCAGAGAGAAAAATATCTCATTTTAATTTACTGTAAGTCGCTTCTAATCTGCTGGTAGGAAGCTGATTTCCTGTTCAGTCTAGGTTTATAGCACTCTTAAGGCAGCTGTATAAAGCAGGATGATATACCTAAAGCAGAGGATCCAAAATAGTCTAGAAAACTGCAAACAGGCTGATTTTACAAGAGATTCATGACCTCAAGAACCTTTACATTAGTCACATTCTCAACAAACATAAAATGTATCTACTAGCCAGTAAGTGAGAACAGAAAAAGAGTAAGTACAGCTTACAAGAACCTCCCAATGCCTAAAGTTCTCTAGTTATAAATTATATAAGTTTAGATTAGTATTTATATTTGTCAGATTTTTTTTTTTTTTTTTAACCAAAGACAACCGGTCAACCATCTATTCCATGAGACATTACCTCATATGCTGGCCCACTGGGGCACAACACAGTGTGGTATAGCAGTTACTTGCTTTTTTTTGTTTGTTTGTTTGTTTGTTTTTGGTTTTGTTTTTGATGGAGCTGGAGTCTGCAAACTTTTCACGACCCAGAACACAGCTGCTGATGTCAGAGCCCTGAGACAGTTACCACATCGAAAACAAGGGCTCCAAATCCATAGCCTGGAGTAATTTGTTTGAAAAACAGCCTGCTCTGATTCTGTTTCCTATTCATTTCTATTTGGTTTTTATAAAGGAACTAAAGCAGCTGATATATCTATAAATTCAAAGTTGCAGGACAAGATCCCAGCCTTGGTCAGCACCACTACCACTGAGCTAGATCAGTCAGCTGGCAAGGTCCCTCTAAGGATATGAAATTGCTTCTGGGAGAATGTGGGAAGGCTTTCCACCATTGCTACCTCTGACATCAGAGCCAAAGTTCATCATGCTATGAATAATATCTGAAGCATGACAAAGCCACTCTAGGAAACCACCGCAACTAAAGTAAAATAAACTGGGGAACTAAGAGCAGATGTGATCACCCACCTAGGACATTTAGGACTCATCAATGCCTGGCATCAGATGTATAACTGGTTTTAATAAGCAAGATGATTATTTATTTTTATTTTTAATTCACATGCAATAAAATAGACTCTCTCATGTGCAATGCTGTGAGTTTGGCAAATGCATACAGTCATGTAACCACCACACAGTCAAGACATAGAACAATTCTATTGCCTCAAAACTCCCTCATGAGGCACCTTTGACAGTCAGTCTCTCTTCCCACTCCCACGCAACCACTGATCTGTGTTCTGTTCCTATAATGTTGCGTTTACTGCATGGAAGCATATAGTATGTAGCCTGCCAAGTCTGACTCCAGCTTCTTTCATGTAGTGTAACGCATTTTGGGATTCATCTGTGTTGGTGCATGCATCAATAATTTGTTCCTTTTTACTGATGAGCAGTATTTTATTGTATGGATGTACCAGAGATTTTTTTTTTATTCTCTAGTTAAGAGATATCTGGATTGTCTCCAGTTTCTGATGACTCTACATAAAACTACCATAAACACTAGCATACAGATTTTGGTTTACGCATAAGTTTCCATCACTTAGGTAAATAACCACAAGTGGCATGGCTGGGTTATATGTATTATATGTTTAACACTATAAGAAACTGTTCAACTGTCTTTCAAAGTGGTGGCATCATTTTGCATTCCCAGCAATGCATGGGAATCCCAGATGCTCTGCATTTTCACCCACTTGGTACCATCTAGTTTTTTTTTTCTTTCTTATTTTAGCCATGCTCGTAGTTGTGTGATAATATCTCATTGTGATTTTAAAATGATGACTCTTTGTGATCTGTCAAATATTAGAGTACCATGTATTTCTACCTTTCTACCTTTAAATAAGTAATGTATTATTATGTCCTTTTTGAAAACAAGGCAAGAAGCCCAGACAGTTAAGTAAATCTACACAGTTATAACATGCAAAAGATCTGGTTTCAGAAGAAATACTCCCTCTACAAGGTTGCATATATGTACCTAATACCTACAAATATTAATATTACACCAATAATAATCATCACAATAGATTCCCATTTAGCAATAGGAAATAACTCTAATACCACATAACTCTTATGAGTAAAAAAATCATACCTTATTGATAATTCAAACACATGCATATGCAATTACATATATACAGTACTATACACACAGGCACATTTTATTACAAAAGGCAGTTCATCAAGCATATTTATAGTTTACATTTAATCGCGAAGAGAGGAGCATCTAATATTTTAGAAAACACAAAATTATACCAGTAACATTACATAATTGCATAACAATGATCTGATTATAAATATTAGCTATTCCAAGGAAGACTTCCATTTTAAACAACTCATTGACTTTTATTCTGTTACTGCTTGTACTTTAAGAAAACTAAATATATGATTTGGAATTTTTAGCATGTCTGATTTCTTCCCACTTTGTTGTCATGTTTACCTACCTTCTGCTGCTGAGGATCATTTTATGCATTCCTTATCTATTCCCATAGATGGAACAGGAAATTAAATGTCTTCCCATGAAAAATAGTTATTTTACTCATTCAACAAATATTTATTGCATTCCTAGCAAGCTGGGAGGAGGGGAGGGGTAGTGGTTACCACTTGAGATAACTGGCCTTGGCAAGCATGTCACTCATGAAGTGACTTACGAGCAAAGACCTGAGAGAAGTGAGTGAGTCAGCCTCAAGAGACTGAGAGGAAGAGGAATACAGGGAGTGGGACCAGCAGATGCAAAGCCCTTGAGGGGAATGCTGTATTCTGCAAGGGTGGAGAGACCAATGTAGCTGGAACACAGCAAGTGAACGAGGAGGACACCAGAAGGAGATGAAATCAGAAAGGTAAAAGAGAGTCAGATCATATAAAAAGACAATGATTGGATCTGATTTTCAATTAAATGGGAAGCAATCAGAACATTCTGAGCAGTAGTTGCCTGGTCTGACCTCAGTTTTAAAGGAACACTTTGTCTTTTGGAGAACTGACTACAGCAGGGCAAGAATAAAGCACAGAAACCAGTTAACAGGCTACTGCAAGAGTCCAAATGAGTGATGACAGTGGTGTGGTCAAAGGCGGTAACAGTTAACATTGGTAAATGCTGTTGGATTCAGCACACATTTTGAAAATAGAGACAACAGCATTGGCTGACGGACTGCATTCAGACGTGTAAGAAAGGGAAATGATTTCAAACCCAGCACTGAAAAAGTTAAAGAAACTACAATCACTTAGTCTGAAAAACAATGAATAGTTTTAACATGAATCTTTAAGAAGCTAAAACACAGTGACATACTAAGTAGCTGGTATCCATTTTTGAGAGTCAAGAGTGAAAAATGGGAAACTGAGACTGTCATTTTCAATAACTAACTTTGGGAACATCTGCTGCTATCACCAAGGGAAAGTCACTGAGAATTCTGAATAAAGATCAAAATCAGAATACCATTCTCTCTCCCTGCCCTTGATGACTTTTATGTAATATATTCCCGATGAGCTATTGTAGGCTGAGATTGACAGGAATCAGCCAGAAGATGGATTAACAACAGATAAGCAGGTTGATTGAAATGTAAATAGATGAAGATTAATGCAGTGGAGAGCACGAATCAACATGCAGGAAGAGATAAGACTCAAAATAAGTACACTGTAATTTTAAAAGTTTTGCATGCTGTAACAATTGTCTGAAATAACAAAAATCTGGGAGACCTGGCATGTAAAATACCAATTTTTGTTCATTTCTCTCAGGAAATTAAGGATGCTGTGAAGATCAAAACCATTTGTTATGAATATAACCTAGTGTTTCAAGACTAAGAATAATGCTTTTAAAGAAATTCAGGACAATTTTGAAGAACCAGAGAGATTGGAATTTTAAGCGGTACCGGAACAACTTCCCCTAGATTTCAGTGATCCCACCATCTGAGATTCAAGAGTGAAAGACACAGTGCTAGGCTAACAGGGTTCTCAGGATTCCATCCGTGATGGGAACACTGAAAAAGCCAACTTGGGCAAATACTCAAAAGTACCGTCCTTTAGGTTTATTCTCAAAGTTATCTTACATGGGGTTTCTACACTGTTTAATAAATGCTTATTGAATGAATAAATGAAACTTTCCACCACTGTTGGGAAGAAAAACACACCTCCATTTTCATATCCTTCTTTCCCAAGGCAAACCTAATGTACTTCCCTAGTTGTGATTCTAGTTTAGTGTTACAATCCAGAGCTTTGAAGCCTATAGCTTCTAAAGAAATGAACACACAAAAAAGACTAGAGACTAGTTTGGAATTTCTTTTAAAAGTACTTCAACATTTATTAACACTTATTAAGAGTCCATTTGCAATATTATCTTCTTGCTCCTCACACCACATGAGTATAGACCTACCTTATCTAAGCACTTCTGAAATCCTAAAACTCTCCCATGAAATCACAAGCCATGTGATATCCCTCTCAACACTGAACATACAGCGAAGATTAAATGAAAGTCAAAATAGCCCTCTACTATTTTCATAGATGGCCTTTAAGAAAGAGAAAACAATGGTAAATCAAAATTTGAGAAGACAGTGATATGCTGGTGAAAGAATTCATTGCTCATTCTTCTATTCCAATTTGTTGACACACTGTCTCCTCTATTCCTCAAGAGTAGGGTACAATCTTAATGATTCCCTTCTCTGGAACTGAGATAATCTAAGGACAAGTGAGTGACCAAAAATATCCTATTAATATGACTACTCAGCCACATCATAGTATCCATTCCAAGATAAAAACCATAACTCTATTTAATAGCACAAAGCCCTACATTTATTCGCATCTTACAAGAGATCATTCAGGAGACTGAAGCAGCTAGCTAAATCATCTTGACCTTATTTAATTTACCATTCTTTTCTTACATTAGTTCTGCTGCAGAAATAGGACTGAAATTCCCTTTCAATAACTCCCTGACAACTTAGGATCAGAAAGAATAAATTTACTTTGTTGATTCCCCATATTCCACAAAGAAACAGAACCAGTAATTGTAATACCATTTAATATCAAACCTACCTTCTTCTCTTGCTTCTATTTTTACAGCAAGATAAACGTTGACCAAAAGTACACTATGTGATTTTTCTTTTGTTTCAATGTTATTTTATTGTATTTGTTTTGAGAGGGGGGAACCTGTTCTAGAGACAGACACCTCTGAGATAAAACATTGCTTTTTAGAAAACAGTTGGCAAATGCTGACTTAGAACGAAGTTAAGAAAAAGCTAAGTATAAATGATACAAAACCTTAGTTATATCTCTCAGACTATATCTAGAGGGAACTAACATGTTTACCACAGGAATTCAGTTGTTAACTTGCTCATGCAGAGTTCTTCTGTTGAGAAATGATGATGGTTCTCAGCTCAGAAGTTCTCCTGACTCAGCATAAGGTTTTGTTTTCTTTCTTTCTTTCTTTTTTTTTTTTTTTTTTTTTTTTTTTTTTTTTTTTTTTTTTTTTTTTTTTTTTTGAGATGGAGTTTTCCTCTTGTTGTCCAGGCTGGAGTGCAATGGCGCATTCTCAGCTCACTGCAACCTCTGCTTCCCAGGTTCCAGCAATTCTCCTGCCTCAGCCTCCCAAGTAGCTGGGATTACAGGTGCACGCCACCATGCCCAGCTAATTTTTGTATTTTAGTAGAAACGGGGTTTCACCATGTTGGCCAGGTTGGTCTCAAACTTCTGATGTCAGGTGATCCACCAGCCTCAGCCTCCCAAAGTTCTGGGATTACAGGCATGCGCCACTGCGCCCAGCCTGGTTTTGTTTTATTTCTGTTTGGTGACAGGGGAGTTTGATTTAAGCCTCTCCAGGAAATTCCTATACAGGTTCCAGGGTGGTCTAGGCAGCAATATCTGATAAAAATAAAATGTGAACTATATGCATAACTTTAATTTTTTAGTTGCCACATTTGACAAGGTAAAATCAATTTTAATATAATATTTTCATTAATCCACTACATCCTAAATATTATTTCAACATGTATTCCATATATTACACAAAAATTAATGAGATATTTTACATTATTTTTTCATGCTAAGTCTTTGAAATCTGGTGTGTATTTTATACTTGCAGACACATTTCAATTTGAACTGGCCACATGGTGAGTGCAAAATAGCCATATTGCAGCAAGCCGTGCCCATATTGGACAGCACAGGCCCTAGGACAGAATCTGTGAAATTGCTTAATGGGTAGGCAGTGAGTTGTAGGTTGACAATAATAAAGTCTCTCTGCTGCAACCAGGTGATCACAAGAAAGACAACTGGAGAGGCCCACATGGTCTTTGACCTGGAGGCATCTAATAATTCTCTAAGTTCTGGTTATTATAAAAATTTAACTCTTCTCTAATCATTACAGCCCCAGGCATTTAACCCATTAATGTGCCAAGAGCTCTGTAAATAAATTTGTATTTTGCCACATTTGTGGAAAATATTAATCTACCAGTTTTCTTACTACATTGAGCATCTTGCTTTCTTGCATCTTACATTGCCTACATCTCTTATATTCCCTTTGGGCTTTGTCGCTATACTGTACTGAAGAAATTCAGGTCTAAATTCAATTCAGAACTCTAGCTCTCATCTTGAAATCTAATCATGAACTACACCTCAAGATAAATTTCTAAAATAACACCTCCACTTACTGAGAACCTTTGTACTAAATATTCTGCTAGGCCCTTCATAAATAAAACCTCCAACCCACCAAAGACAGGCCTTATTACCCTCATGACAGCAAATTAACCTGATGCCAGAAGAGGTTGATAACCTGCCCAAGGATCACATGAATAGTTTTGGCTACCCCTAATCTTCATGACTTTCCACAACCCTTCTTTGCCTTGGTTGAATAACAGTAGCCAATGTCCTCTTATACCTAAATTGTCCACCCAAACATCAGTATCTTTCCATAGCCTGAATTCTGAACACCAATTCCTACTTTATTCCTTTAGGGACAGAAACCAGCAAGGAGGCAACAACCATCTGTCACTACTGAGCTTGCAAGGAGCAGGGGAATAACTTTCCTTCATCAAAGTCCAAGACAAAGAAATTCACTGAGTGCCACCCACATTACACAATCCTCCCACCCAGGTGTCCATTTACATGCCCAGAAGTCATTTTAATTGCAAATTAGAGGTCACCCCTGATAATATGGCCCTCCTATTCCATTGTCAGGGCACTCTGGTCCCCAAAGTCATTAGTGCAAACTTGTTTCAATTGCTTTTGACTCTGCCTGCACACACAGATTTCTCTGTAGGGACCTCTGCTATAACAAGTTTCTGCTCCCCACACATAGACTGTTGCTAAGGAGAAAAGAGTTCTGCCTCTGTAATTACTACAGTACCTGAAATTCTTCTGTAATCTCTACCAGTCCTTTACTTAACATCAAGAGCCCCTTTCTGCTTAAAACTGTAACGTCCGCTTTTTGCACTCCTAAGCAAGGCTCATCAAAATTTTTCTGATGCAAGGTTGTCTGAATCAGAAAATTTTCAAGCTAACTTTATCTCCAAAACCTCTTTGTTTTTCAAAACATTCAACCCCTCCCCAGGCATGGTTTTGCCCCCACAGTTAGGCAAGATGAATCCTGAAGCCAGTTGTCTGAGACTGTATTAGTCAGGGTTCTCTAGAGAAACAGAACCAGCAGGATATAGAGATATAAATAAAATGAGATTTATTCTCAGAATTGGCTCATGCAGTTAGGGAGGCCAAGAAGTCCCACAATCTGTTGGAGAGCCAGGAAAATTGGTGGTGTAATTCAATAAGAGTCCAAAAGCCTGAGATAGGGGGTCAGGGGGATTGATGGGATCCCAGTCTGAGTCAAAAAGCCCAAGAACCAGCAGCGCCGATGTCCAAGGGCAGAGCAGGAGATGATGGATGTCTAAGCTCAAGCAGAAAGAGAAGAATTCACCCTTTCTGCGCTTTTCTTCTATTCAGCCCCTCAATGAACTGCTGATGATACCCGCCTGCACTGGTGAAGACACTCTTTTCTACTCAGTCTACCGATTCAAATGTTAATCTCTTCTAGAAACATCCTTACACAGACACAGCCAGAAGTAATGTTTTACCAGCTATCTGAGCAACCCTTTGCCGAGTCGGGTTGACGTATAAAATTAACCAGCACAGAAACCTTGCTCCTTAAAGGTGCCCACAGACCAGAGGCATCTGCATCAACTGGAAGCTTGTTGGATGTGCAGAATCTACATTTTAACACCGACTCCAGGTGATTCATATCCACATTAAAGTGTGATAAGCCCCAGTTCCACACAAAGCTAAAAAGAATATGCAGGATGATTTTGTAAATAACCAGGAAGTTAATGCAAACTGCAGTTTTTCATTTAACTTCTGTTAAGCAATGAATTATTAGGCTTTGTTTGTAACCCTATTTTTCTAGACTAAAATTGGACTAAAAATGAAATAGTTTCCAGAGAAAAAACTAAACTTCCTAATGTGATCTTAAAATCTTGCCGTTGCCTCACTTAGTAAAGTAAAAGTTTACAGTCTGTGACCCATTGCTTACTGCACAAAAAGAGAGGTACTAACTACTAAAAGATTTCTGCAAAGAAGCATTAAGACAATGCATGAAGTAACTGTAAAGCAAGCAAACACACAAATGTCTTCTCATAATTAGCAAGCCCTATGGACTATCCTTTTATAACCACTGCAACTATTATTAGAATGATTTATGAGAGATACAATTTTATGATATAACTGCATCCATTTGGGTCAAAGTAAGGAAATTAAAAAAAGGTTGATTTTAAAGCTATGTGAAACTGTTTTACAGGAAAAAAAAAAATGTAGCTAAAATTTCCTGAATTTAGCCTCCAGTGTTTTTGTGTTGGAAAATATATTTGTAAAATACAAACATCTGAACAGCAAGGCCTATATATTAATTAGACAAAGTGAGTCAATTTGGAGTCATTTTATTATAAACAACACTCTTCACATTGTTGTCCCAACAAAAAAGTGGGAATCATATTTCTTCTAATGTGAAAATGTATATTTTACTTCCTACTATTTCACTATCCTACTCAAGGCAGTCATTTCTTTACTTATAATCATTCAGTTGTTTAAAAACACGAAACACCAAGTTCACAATGAACATGTATAAAAAGAGTGATAGCGCCGGGCGCGGTGGCTCAAGCCTGTAATCCCAGCACTTTGGGAGGCCGAGACGGGCGGATCACGAGGTCAGGAGATCGAGATCATCCTGGCTAACACGGTGAAACCCCGTCTCTACTAAAAAATACAAAATCTAGCCGGGCGAGGTGGCGGGCGCCTGTAGTCCCAACTACTCGGGAGGCTGAGGCAGGAGAATGGTGTGAACCTGGGAGGCGGAGCTTGCAGTGAGCTGAGATCCGGCCACTGCACTCCAGCCTGGGAGACAGAGCAAGACTCCGTCTCAAAAAAAAAAAAGAGTGATAGCTTCCAATTTTTTTATAAAAGCAGTTCATGCTTAAAGATACTATATCCCATACTTTAAAAAAGATAGTAACATTGGTTTTGAAAACTGTAATATTCTGATCATTAGGTCTAATGGTCTAACACTGAGAAAAGCTAGAATATAGATGAAATGATGCCACAGTATTCAAAAAGAGATTGTCAAGAAAATCAGCGACCAAATAGCCAAATACTCTCTAAAAGTTACAACGTTTTCAATAATATAAACATTCCCAAAGATCAAAACATATGTTCATTATTTGTCTGTTAACACACAGTATGACTTAAGAATCCTATTTTTCTTGATGCATATCTTCCATTCTTGAAACAGTAAAATTTCAAAAAGACATAGGTCTTTTTTCAAGAGTCACCTCTTGAGAAAGCCCTGTCCTACCAACCTATTCAAAATGGTGGCCCCAACTTGTCACTCTTCATCCCCTCACACTTAGCACCCGCTAATCTAATATTCACGTACAGCTTTCTAGTACAAATGCCGTGATTCTTTGCCTAAGAGCTTTCTCTAGCTGAGGAGTTGTGTTCATTTTGGCACAGGGGGCAGGCTGGAAATGACCCTGGGCAGCTCTCAACCAGACGGATCAGAGTTAGTGGAAAAGGAACCAACCTGTGTCCTTCTACAGGAAAATTCTGAGGCATGTTCTACACTGGTCCTCAGTGGATTGGGCCCTAGTTGCACACAGTTGTAGTTTCACTCTGTGAACACAAACCATTTATTGGCTTCCTTCATGTCTCTGTTTCACTTTCCTACTCTTCTACCAGTATTTCCTGCAATCATCTTTCCAATAAATCACTTGCACTCAAATCTTTGTCATGGTGTCTGCTTCACAAGGAATCCAAGATAGGGTCCATCCCAGCTCCTAGCACAGTGCCCAGCACATGGTAGATGCTCAATAAACATTTGTTGAATGATAAGTGCACATGCATAGTTAACCTTCACCTCAGCAATGATGCTAACCAAGAAGCATTTTGCATCTTGCCTGAAAGCTTGTTTTACATATAGATGATTAGCCCTTGTTTCCAACTACAACATAGATTCTGAGAGGGGCCTGAGATCTGCATAGCCCCCTTTTGGGCAAAAGTGCTAATTAACGGATAGGTGCTCCAATCTGAGCTGTAGCATATAAAGGCTCTGTGTTTGCATTAAAACTCTGCTACCACTGTCTTGAAATTCTTTTTTTCTTTTTTTTTTTTTTGAGATAGGGTCCTGCTATGTCACTCAGGCTGGAGTGCCGTTCACTGTAGCCTCAACCTCCCAGGCTCAAGCAATCCTCCCACCTCAGACTCCTGACTTACTGGGACTACAGGTGTGCACCACCATGCCCAGCTAATTTTTTTGTTTGTTTGTTTTTGTAGAGACAGGGCCTCACGATGGAGACCCCGGTGATCACACCACTGCACTCCAGCCTGGGTGACAGAGCAAGACCCTGTCTCAAAAAAAAATCCAGACTCTGACGGTTATCTTTAAACCAAACACAAAACACAGGCAGGACCTTTCTGAGTCTAGAACCCTGTGCATTTCCACAGGTCACACACTCATGAACTTGGCTCTGTCAAAAACTCATCAAGAAGAAACTGCCAAAGACCTCCTAAGAAACCTCCCTTGGCACTGATTATTCTCAAAGAGAAATGACAGTGTGATCTTTTATATTAGGTTAAGTCATCACAAAACTATACAAGGTATAACAGCAGAAATACCTGTGGGCAGCTCTTCAGAGCAGTTCGGCTCATATCACCTCAAACTTCCCAAGCCCCCATGGAATCAATCATGGCACACAGCTCCCCGCTGCTGGCTCGATGGCTCACTCTGCTAAGAACTCCATGACTGCAATTACCTTGTTGAGTCCCACTGTTTAAACACACAATTATATAGCTGAAAGAGATAGGGAACCTGCTTTTAGATGCAAAAGGTCTCAGGATCTATTTCAAGAAAAATCCATTCCTGTTAATCACTCAGTGGTCTGGTGGTGGCACAGCTAAAAATTCAGAAGGGTTCGGCAGAAAAATGACAGAGGAGCAAAATGGCCTGCTAGCATCATACCTAAGCTCTAAGGATGTGTATATTAAAAAAAAAAAAAAAAACATACAGAATGAAGTAATATCTGGACATAGTCATGACCACAGCAGACCTATAGAAATACATTTGAGATAGAAAAATGGTTTAGCACCACCTGTACCTGTGAGATGCTTAATATACATTTTGGAGGTGCTGGAGGGGAGAAGGGAGAAGCGGTCTGTATTGTAGATCCCTAACAGAGGGACTTGGGGTGTATTTCCAAACAAAACTAACCACAGACCATTGATTTGCCATATAACTGGTAGGACTAGGTACAAACAGGACAGATGGAGAAATAGCAACTTAGAATTCACTTAAAATCCAACTAACCACTGATTATGTTAGTCTGTTCATGATTCTATAATAAAAAAGCACAGACTGGGTAATTTATAAATAATATAAATTTGGCCGGGCGCGGTGGCTCAAGCCTGTAATCCCAGCACTTTAGGAGGCCGAGACGGGCGGATCACGAAGTCAGGAGATCGAGACCATCCTGGCTAATACGGTGAAACCCCGTCTCTACTAAAAAATACAAAAAACTAGCCGGGCGAGTTGGTGGACGCCTGTAGTCCCAGCTACTCGGGAGGCTGAGGCAGGAGAATGGCGTAAACCCGGGAGGCGGAGCTTCAGTGAGCCGAGATCCGGCCACTGCACTCCAGCCCGGGCGACAGAGCCAGACTCCGTCTCAAAAAAAAAAATAATAATATAAATTTATTTCTCACAGTTCTGGAGGCTGCAAAGTCCAACATCAAGGCACCAGCAGATTCAGTGTCTAGTGAGGTCCTGGTCTCTGCTTCTAAGAGAGCACCTTGAATACTGTGTCCCTATGTGGTAGACAGCAAAAAAAAAAAAAAAAAAAAAAAAAAAAGCCTATCTAGTTCCCTCCGGCCCTTTTATAAAGTCACTAGTCCTAAAGATCGCCTCCTAAAGATCCCATCTTTTAGTTTCATCATCACACAATAGTATTTAAGTTCCAATGTATGAATTTTGGAGGGAGACACAGATTCAAATCATAGCCCTGATATTCCACGTAATTTGTTTTACTACTGTATGCAAAATACTTCCTAAGGTTCATGTTTGTGTTCTATCCTCTTATAAAATGCAAAAGAAACAATTGTCTCTGTTTTGAAGTGTTAGTATTTAGCAGAACTGCATTTCATGAAAAAACAGTCTACTGAATTAACCTCTGCAGGGTATAAAACACAGTACTATTACTTCATACTGGAGACTTCTAAACAATACAAAATCACTTCAAAGTATATCAAGGAGGAGGGGGTTAGTAGTTAGACATGTCTGGATTTAAGTCCCTTTCTGTCTTTTAAAGATTGTGTGACTTTGGGCAATTAACCAAGCTCCATGAGCTTCAGGGTCCTCTTATTGTAAAAGGAGAGCATACCCACCTCTCGGGGTTATTGTGAGGGAGAATACAGAGAATAATCAATATTCTTAAATACGAAATGTTCAAACAAAGCTCTCAATGTTCCCAGGAACCTGCTCCTTGCCTGCATCCTCCCTGCTCAGGCCCACATCCTCATAGTCATTTTTGACTCCTCCTTTATACCTGGTCTCCAGTCTGTCAGCAAATCCTGATGGTTAATCATTCAAAATATCCAAAATCTGATTCACTCCTGACCAACCCCAGCTCTATTAGTCTGTTCTCACACTGCTATAAAGAGCTGCCTGAGACTGGGTAATTTATAAAGAAAAGAGGTTTACAAATTGACTTACAGGTCCACATGACTAGGGAGGCTTCAGGAAACTTACAATCATGGCAGAAGGCAAAGGGGAAGCAAGGACCTTCTTCACATGGCGGCAGGACAGAGAAGTGTGAGCAAAGGCAGAAGAGCACCTTATAAAAGCATCAGATCTTGTGAGAACTCACTATCATGAGAATAGTATGGGGGAAACCATCCACATAATCCAATCACCTCCCTCCCTTGACACGTGGGGATTACAGGTCCCTCCCTCAATACGTGGGGATTACAATTTGAGATGGGAGTTGGGTGGGGACACAAAGCCAAACCATATCACCAGTCAGCCCCAGTCAGCTTCTAGGTACCCTCACCTTCCAAATGGCCATTTGCTAATTTTCTTCCATGCTCCCACCTTTGCTCCCCTTCAATTTATTCTCAACACAGCAGCCAGACGACTCTGGTTAAAATGAAAGAACCACTCAAATTAACGAAGTCCTTACTTTGGACTAAAGGAGTGGTTCTCAACCAAAAGTGAGTTTGTGCCTTAGAGGACATTTGCCAATGTCTAGAGACATTGTTGTCACACCTCGGGGGTAGGGGAGAAGGTGTGCTCTATGGTTTAAAAGTTTGTGTCCAAAATTCATGTTGACACTTAATACCTAGTGTAACAGTATTAAGAGGTGGGCCTTTAGGAGGTGACTGGGCCATGATGGTTCCACCCTCATTAATGGGATTAGTGCCTTATAAAGGAGCTAGAGCAAACTAGCTAGGTCATTTTGCCCTTCTACCTTCTGCCATATGAGGATGGAGCGACAAGGCACCATCATGAAGCAGAGAGCTTCACAGACACTTAGTCTACTGGCACCTGGATCTTGGACTTTTCAGCCTCCTGAACTATGAGAACTAATTTTCTGTTGTTTATAAATTGCCCAGTCTGTGGTATTCTGTTATAGCAGCATAAATGGACTGAGACAGTATGCTCCTGGCATCTAGTGGGTGGAGTCCCGGGATGCTGCGAAGCATCCTACAATGCACATGACAGCCCTCCACAATGAACAATTAACCAACCCAGAATGTCACTAGTGTCGAGGCTGAGAAGAAATTGAAGTGATTTGAATTCCCCTCCACCTCTCTGAATAAACCAGTCATACTCCCAACCCTCTCCAAGTTGAAGAAGGATGTCCTTGCTGTTCCTCGCACATGACAAGTGACTCCCACACAGTGCCATTGTTCCATCTGCCTATAATGCTCTTCCCATTGCTATCTATAGGGCCAATTATTTCACCACCTTCAGGCCTCTGCCAGTCACCTTATTTTAAATAACAATTTCCCTGGCTTTCCGTCCTTCTTCCCCTGCCTAATTTCTCTGCATCATACATTACCATTTGGCACACTTTTCATTTTACTTCTTGTTCATCTGTCTCCACTCCCTGGAATGTAAGCTTCACAAAAGCAGGGACTTGTGTCTGATCAATTCATATTATATACCTGGCACGTAACAGTCACTCTTTGCTGCAATGAATGAAGAAATGTGTGAATGTTATCTTTTAGATGTAACTGAATTGTGGCTGGGAGAAATCTTCTAGTGAGAGATTCACTACCAGGGCCATATTTACAACCGGCTTTGTATTAAAACTGAGAGACCTATAAGAATAATTCCTAAATGAACTCAAAATGCCTTCATGTAAAACACATGGAGAATAGTAAGAGGAACCTGGACAACCCACCCTTGAACCTTCTTTCAGTCACAATTCACTCATGTGAAGGTTTAAACTATAGGATGATATTTGCCTACGGAAATTATTTTCCAACTAAAACTTAGTTTGTATCATTGGAAAAATACAACAATAATTTTCAGAAGATAAAATGGCAGAATATTTAAAAATCAGGACAGTTCTAGAACTCTGGGCTATACAGTAGTTTTATTTCCAGAGCCCATTCAACCAGTACTGTTTCATGGTCCTACGAAATACTGAACCCATACACAGCAAAGTTTTACACATAAGGGTCAGATATAACGTAATGCTCACCCTCAGAGGGTTTACAGTCTGGCATGGAAGTTTACATAGTTATGTCCTTGAAATGAAGCAACGCACACCACGAAAACAGAAGACAGTAGAGTAAGCGTCTGTGATAAAGGAGGTACACAGACAGTGTCATTAGGGTCCTCAGCAGGGGTGTGCAAATGTTTTAGAGCAGGAAGTGGCCCTGGTGTTCCTTGAAGAGAGACTATGGCAGTGGGTGGAAGCATGGCTGTGTTTTAAAGTGACAAGTAGCCCGGGCATGGTGGTTCATGCCTGTAATCCCAGGACTTTGGTAGGCCAAGGTGGACAGATCACTTGAGGTCAGGAGTTCAAGACCAGCCTGGCCGACATGGTCAAATGCTGTCTCTACCAAAAAAAAATACAAAAATTAGCCAGGCTGCTGGTGGGCACTTGTAATCCCTCAGGGAGACTGAGGCAGGAGAATCACCTGAACCCGGAAGGTGAAGGTTGCAGTAAGCTGAGGTCACACCACTACATTCCAGCCTGGGTGACACAGCGAGACTCCATCTCAAAAAATAATAATAATAAATAAAAAATAAAATGACAAGTAGGGAAGTAGCAGGAAAGCAAATAAAAGGGTCACTGTGGTCAGGGCACCAAGGTCTAAGTGTCTGAGGCAAAGTACAGGCAAACCATCCATCAGACGCAAGACTGATGGTTTCATTGGGGGTTTCCTATACCTTCAGGAGGGAGCTGGGCTGGAAGAAAAGAAATGCATTTAGATAAACAGGCTGGGAAGAGAAGCACAAGATAATTAGCTAGAAGTAGAAGGAACCTGCAGAGAGAAAAGAACTCAGTCTGCAAAGTGGACCTGGACCACCCCACTGGAAAGGAGAAGGGGCAGCAGCTCATTTCGCACGTGGTAAACCACTTGAGTTGTCCATATCCAGAAGGCACAAAAATGGCCAGACAGGAAAGACAGAGAAGTGAATTCACTGGATGCCATGACCTCTGGGACAATTTAAGACACTTCATAAAATTAAAACACCCAGTGTTTTCTTTGGGTTTACTAATTGGTTTCAGATAAGTGGAATTAAAAGTACATGATTATTTTTCCATGGATGTTAAAGTGGCCATTTCCTGAAAAGAGCCTTGTGCCAATTAAAACCCTCTGAAGATCAAATGGAAGCTTCTGGAATGAGTTGTCAGAGACTAATCTGTCATTGTAAGAAAAAACAATCAGAATGGGTTTTGACAAATATTATTTTTTTAAAAACTTTCTCTTGACTCTTATCTCATAAGTAGATACGTAAAATGTGAAGTCTGAAACCCATACCACTGCAAAAAAAAAAAAATGGCTTTAGGGTTTGTTAAACACGATTTTTTAAAACAGGCATCCAAGGTCAAGGGACAATAAGGGTTCACCCACCACCCTTGCTTGGGCATTCATTTACTCAACAAATATTTACTGAATCACTACTATGCATGAGGCACTTTTCTAAGTGCTTGGTGAACATCAGTACATAAAACAAAACTGCTACCACTATGGCATTTACATTCTAGAGAGGGGGTAAATGCTAAACATGATAAATAAATTACACCATATATTAAAGGATGGTAAATGCTATGGAAAAAGCAAAAATAGAGAACAGAGTAGGGGTTAATAAGAAATCTAGGTTTATAAATGAGCAAAGACTAAGGAAACGAGAGAATTAGCCACGTGGATAAGTGGGGGAAGACAGAGCATTACTGGGAGAGGAAGCAGCCACAGCAAAGACCCTAAGATGACAGCAGAGCAGCGAGGAAGCCAGTGTGACTAAGCCCAGTGAGCTAGAGATGAGGTCACGCAGAAAAGGAGTCCGATCACACAGGCCTGGTGGGCCACGGTAAAGACTCTGGCTTTTACTCGGAGTCAGATGAGGAACCCTTGGAGGGCTCTGAGCAGGGAGGCTCAGGAGTTGACTTACACTTAGTCATTTTGGGTGCTGAGTTCAGAATGGACTACGGGGAGGGGTCAATGTGGGGAACAAGCCAGGATGAGAAGAGACCAGTCATCCAGGTAAAAGAGAACCTGGCTCAGGCCAGGATGGCAGCAAGGGAATTAGGGAAAAGAAGGTGGGTACATTTTGAAGGCAGAGCAGACAGAATTTACCATACCACGTGTGAGTGTGAGAGAAAGAGAGGAGTCAAGGATGATTTGAAGAACAAAACTGAATAATATGCCCTCTCTAAATTTCAGTATAAATTTTTAAAAAACTATAGAAAATGTTATCACTCAGTCAAACACTAGGTTTCTATTTAGCGCCTGCTATTTAATAGGGGATTCCCTTCCAGGGAGTTTTTCCACAAGGAAGCAAAGTCTTAGGCTGGGCATGGTAGCTCACA
Organism: Rhinopithecus bieti; assembly: GCF_001698545.2. NCBI lineage: Eukaryota > Metazoa > Chordata > Mammalia > Primates > Cercopithecidae > Rhinopithecus > Rhinopithecus bieti. The sequence goes on from NW_016804523.1 coordinate 1,292,310, forward strand.
CCTATAATCCAAGCAACTTGGGAGGCTAAGGCAGTAGGATCTCTTGAGGCCAGAAGTTCGAGACCAACCTGCACTACACAGTGGGGCATGGTGGCACACACCTGTAGTCCCAGCTACTAGGGAAGCTGAAGCAGAAGGATTGCTTGAGCCCAGGTGATCAAGGCTGCAGTGGGCTATGATTGTACCACTGCACTTCAGCCTGGGTGACAGAGTGAGAACCTGTCTCAAAAATATAAATAAATAAATAAATAAGTAGTAAAGTATTCATGGGCAGATGGGCAGCAAGTTGCAAGTTTCACTCAGGTGTGGTTCTGTCCCAACAAAAAAACTAGAGTATTTTACAGTAGGGCTAGCATTGCATAAATTGAATGTACAACTGTCAAGATTTTTAAAACAGCTCCTAGATGTATGTGTTATATGTATACAACACATAAGATCACCTGACAGCTCATAAATCGGCTCATAGTGGCAATGTTTTATTTCCTTAAGAGTCAACTAGCTGAATAAAAAAAAAAATTGCCTCCTAATCATAAAAATCAGAGGCTTTTTGTTTGTTTCTGAGGCACAATGCTGGGTCACCACCCTCAAATGGTTCCTTTCTATACTAATTTAAATTTCAAAATAACATAAAACCTATGCGCATAGTAATATTATCAATCTGAAGCATTTCTAGAACTGAAGAAACCATGGATAGCTTCCCAAATGGAGCACCTGCAATGACATCACGACACAGTGTCCACCATGCTGGGGGTTTCACCTGGAACTTTAAAGAAAGTGCTTATGAAAGTAAAGGAAACATTCACCAGAAAACCACTTTGACTCATTCTGAGCCAAATAAAGCATTCTACTCAAGTAAAATAGGAAAACCCAGCTGAAATAATGCCATAAAAAAAGCTAAAGAATGCTGATCCCTTTTCCATTTTTTTCCCATGACCACAATACTGAGGTGGTCATCTTTGAGCAAGGATCGCCTACAGAATCATTGCAGAAGGTCGTGGGGGTTAAAGTCAAAGTAGGAAATAGGATGCCTTCTACCTTCAATTTAATTCCTTCTTTGAAACGTCCCATCTTCTGGTATCTTCCAATGGCTTTAGATTTTTTAAATTAATTTTGCCTCTTTTTGCAGGAAAAGAAAGTAAACTTGCAAAAACTGATAGTGCAGGGAAAGCAGCTCACATTAAACCAGATTCTCCAGTTTATAAATATATTTACTACAGAATTTTTTAATAGCTTCATAGATTAATCCACTTGTATCTGGTTATAAAGACCCAGGGTATAAATATGTTACAATGAGCTATATGAAGTTACTAATATTTAATCATTTTGATCAATAAAAACAGCAATTTCATGTGGTTCAGCCTAATACCAGTGAGGTATCAGGATATCTGATATAAAATTAAAATAATGTTTTCCAATAACACACGTGAACAGTTAAGTGAGATTCCATTTTCCCTGATTCAATTTGCATACAACTTTAAACATCTGTATACAATATTTCCAAAAACCATTAAAAAAACACTTAAAATATTACTTATCACTAATTACAACTACAAACAAGAGAAGTTAAAAATAATGATAAATTAGACCAGCATTCTTATCTAAATAAATACCTCTAGCTTGATGGTCCTTTTTGATATTACTCCAAAACTTAAATTTAAAAATCTAGCAGCTCTTTCTTCTCTCTTACATGTGATCATGGAAAAGAATTTCTACATCTTCTGTGGTATCACAGCCCTTTCCCCCATGCCTCCCGCTCTACCTGGTTTTAGAGTTGTACCTCCATCTTGTTCTGGAGAAGCCTCACCAGCCCTCATCATTTCCTCCTTCCCAGTACTAACTGAGGGAGGGAGGGACATGTGACCATTGTGTAGTGGGAGATGGGCTTAGTGACCCAATCTGGAGTTACCCCATTATGCTCGGGGTACCTTGGCTGGGACACCAACAATACAGCACATTCATGAGATGGGTGAGCCCCAGGCTTCCCTGGGCTGTAAGAGGGACTTGGGCTGCAGAGTTAGAGAAAACTCTGGGATGCCACTTATGTTTGGACATCTTCCAGGGGCAGGGGAGATTTCAAATGGTGCTCTCCCTGCAGTTTAGTATACACAAACAGATTCTTCCTACTTGTGCTGTGAGGCAGCGCAGTGTGACTCCCTGACCCTCGTGGAAAGACACGTTGAATCCTGAAGTCACTGGGTGGTAACTTCAGGCCCTGTAAGCATACTCTTCCTTGTAAATATGACTGAAAATGAACAATTAGATGTGACCAAAACAGAATGGGTATTTCTTACTTTTCTTTCACGTGATCCCCAAACTGTTGCTGCTGGTAGTGTCTCAGAGCATGTGAAGGGCTCGGTTGAGACAGCTGAGAAGAGAGAGCTACACCAGGAAGTCTCTTAGCCTGTCGGCAGAGGGCCAAGGTTTCAGCACTGGGTGACCCAACTAGTCCCAGTTTAAAAATCAAAAGTCCCATGTCCCCGGTGCCTAAGCTGGGAGCTCACTTCCTAGTGACAACAGGTCAACCACCTGCCCCTCAATCGCTACCTTTGCCAGAAGCTCCCTGTCACTTGCTATTATAGCCCTGCTATTTGTTGAGGAGAAGTCTGTAAACCACCCGTCCATGCACTCAGTAAATACTACAGATGCATTTTCTGTAATAGTACACAGGTTCCCGGGTTACTGAGACTTGGGTTAGGCGCAGGGGTGATTGAGCAAATTCCCCAAAACCCTCACTTTTAGACAAAAAAGGAAGAACATGCCTCCCGTAGACACTTCAGTCTGGTATAATGGGTAGTTTGCAGCCCAGCCAACTTTAAAGAGTTATTTTAACTTTGAAAGCCCCAGATGCAGGTGACTGATAGCCCAAGGATGAGAAAGAACCCTTAACCCTTTACTCACTTGACATGGGATAAACCAATAGTCAGCACCTAGCTACAAGAATGGAACTCAAACCTGAAGATGTTTAAAGGCAAAGAAGAACCAATTCTTCAACAAGGTAGTTTTTATTGCTGTAAACCCACTCTAGCTAATGATCAATTCATTTACACAAAACTAATGTTTTGAACATTTTCCATGGGCCAGGTTACAGGTGAGATGCTATGGACAAAGAACAACAAAACAGACACCTCCCTCCCAATGCCCATTCTCATGACTGTTACTAAAATCTATTACTCACTCTGCCCTTCCTTTTCTCAAAATCATTTCACGGAGTTAGCCCAAGGTCTGAAAGCAATTCCCTAGAACCCCTATTATTGATCTTCTTTCTCTCTTTTGGGATACTGTATTGGTGTTATTCTAAGAAACGCTACAGAACAATTATTTGTCTCACTTTGTTGTCCCTGCTAGGGACTGAACATTTGTGTCCCCCACTCCCAAATTTTCCATAATGAAGCCCCAATCCCCAGTGTAATGGTAGTTGAAGGTGGGGTCTTTGGGAGGTAATTAGAGTTGGATTAGGTCATGAGGATAGGGCCCTTACGATGGGATTTACAGAATTATAAAAGAAGAAGAGAGACAAACACTTCTACCTCCACCATCCCCCCACCTGAGTGCCATGTAAGGACAGTAACAAGACCATCTGCTAACCAGAAAGAGGGCCCTCTCCAGACATGGAATCTGCAGGCACCTTGACTGTGGGCTTCCAGCCTCCAGAAGTGTGAGAAAGAAATGGCTTTTGTTTATAAGGCACCTAGTCTACGGCATTTTGTGATAGCAGCCTGAACTAAGAGAGAGACCTAGAAGGTACAGGGAAAAACACCTAACCAATTAGGACTTGAAGAAACATTTCTGATTGCTGGGGACTATCAAGACTTACTTTGAGATACACCTTGAACAGTGATCAATATGGCAAGCAAAAACAACGCTTGGTACCCTGAACCTCATCTGACAGACACCTCATAAGATCTGAAGTCTGTTTGCAGAAATCAATTGGATCAGCACCATTTGGGAGGTCTCAAAAAGACTAATATCATGAATAGAATGTTAGTGAGGAGGGTGGCACAAAGGGCATGAGGTCAAAGACTTTTGATGACTCTCTACGAACGGCAACTGTTTGGACATCTCTGGTGGCTTTATCTTGGTCAGCTATTCAAAGCTTGGTTAAGGTCATAGTTTCCAAAGAACTTTCTCTGCAATACAATCAGGCACAACATATGGGTCCTGCGGCTTAAGTGCCTCACTCACAGTGGACTTATCATCTCCACAAGTCTCACTGCAGTAGTTGGCAAGTCGATATGGGATAATAAATTCAAGGACATTTGTTTATTTTTTTGTTCAAGTGCTTAAATAATTTTGTAGGAACAACGTTTTCAAGGTATCACAGAAATAGCATCCAGACAGACTCACATTCCAAACTCCTTTCTAATGAGATGATTCTTGGGAAATCTGAGGACATTTTTCTTGCAAAATTTGCACCTGAAGTCCTTGAATGGGTGAAATGGCAGGAATGTGATCTTCAACCAAGAGAGGAATTGAGAACACTGAAGTTATTTGCATAGTCTTTGTGGCAAGGTTGATTGCACTCCAGCCCTCAGGTTAGCAAAAGTCCCACCTTTGTGTTAAAGGCAGCAGTTATATCAGAAATTACTTTTTCCCCTATGCATATAGGAATTTGGGGTTGTAACACCAGTCATGGTAAACTGAGTTTAGGCAAGATGTAGCCCTAAAGAACTGACTTTAGCATGCATCCTTCCACAGACCAATCCCATAAGATCACTAACTAATAAATATGCCCCAATTTGCAGAATTCAGATCATAGCACCAGCTTTATAATGGAAAAATTCCCCATCAAGAGGCTGATTCTACTTGTGAGATTTAAATCTCTGAACAATGAGTACTAATGCTCTTTTTTTATTTTGAAATTGTTTATTGTCAGAGCATAAGCTAGGTGATCTTGACTAATAGACCATCATTCTTTGGCCAGTGGCCTATTGCCTAATTAGCTGGGGTGCTTGTTGTTGGGAAAAATGTGTTATTTTGAACTACAGAATACTTTATGTAATAATCCATCATAATACCAAGGCAGAGAAATTTTTATTATGATGAATATTGGGGCCACAAGATTGTTAGGACAATACACGCTCCTGTTCAGAACTTTCTATTTCTCTTACTTTGATGCAAAGTGAGAGATTTCATCATGAAAATTCCAGAACATATGCTGATTTATGTCTAGCATTTAGAACCAAACATTCATAAACAAGGCATCTGAAGCACAGCACAGCTCATGTTTTATAGTGAATTCTATAATTGTGTTTTTACCAATAATTCTTGCAGGTGGTTCTCCTTTTATTCCCTCATTCTCACCAGAGAAGGAATTTTATGGGGATGGTGTGTTTTGTTTCTTTCGTTTTATGTAAGGCAAATAGTTTTCAAATTTTCAAGCTGAAAAGAACCTGAGATAATCTATTCTAACCCCTAGCTTTGAGGAAGAGGACAGTGAGGTGTAGAGAAATGAAAACAAGCAAGCTTCATATAAAATGCTTCTTCATAACAGCTCTCTCTCATTCACTAAAACAAGCATGTACTCAGAGACTAACATGCCCACAAGTCTAGAATGCCAACCTTTGGCATACTTAACTCAGTATCAAGTGACTCATCTCCTTCCTCAGTGGAAAACCGGGGTAAATCTGCTGTATTCGTTTTCTATTGCTCCTGTAACAAAATTCAAACTAGTGGTTTTAAACAACACAAATTTATCATCTTACAGTTCTGTGGATCAGAAATGCAACATGGATCTCACCTCTAAAATCAAGATGGGAACAAGGCTTCATTCCTTTAAGGAGGCTCTAGAGGAATCATCTATTTCATTGTCATTCAAGCTTCTAGAAGCCACCCACATTCCTTGAAGTAATGGGGCCATGAGCCAAGGAATCTCATGGCCCCATTACTTCACCTTCAAAGCCAGCAATATTGAGTCTCCTACTCCCTTTCACGCTTTGAACTCTCCCTCTCTCTTCTCCTCACTGTTTTACTTGCTCCTGGTCTACCATCACCCCAGCCTCTATGTGCCACTCTATTCATCTGCAGAATGGAAAAATACGCTTTCAAAGCCACCAATCTTAGAAAACAGTCCCCTATTCAAAATCCTTCAGTAATATCCCATTACCCATAACTGTGGTCCTCAAAAAATCTGTGCCTATACCCCTCTAGACAAATCTAGAAAAACTCACCAAAAGTCAATTTTAAGTTATCTTAATTTTTTTATCATAAGTTCAAAAGGGTTGTTAAAGATGTAATTTCTGGAATGCTCTAAATGTTGACAGTTTAAACATAATAGCTGTTAGATATAAGTAAATGTATCTAGAATCTAAACACCATAATGATTTAAAAATAAGCAAGCTCACACTTAACATTTATGTTTTATAATGTCTTTTTTCTATTTCTTTTCTACCTCCCCTGCAAAATTTTATCCTAATGAATACATTTTTGTGACTAAAAGTATTTTATTAGTTGATCTATCATATATCCCTATATACAACAAAATATATACATAACTTAGAATTTTAAGTTTAAATTTACTTTGAATTTAGCCCCAAGGGTGAAATAATGTCTTTTAATTAAGGTATACTCATGTTTTCACTAGTAGGCAATTGAGAAAAACCACATAAATATCATATTAATATAATTTTAGTCAATAATTATTAAATATAAAACTTTACTTGAAATATATCTCTTGATAAGATGGATAGGGTTTTAAAGAAATTAATCCATACATCTATGATATTACTTAACGCTAAAATAACAAAGTTTGAGCATCAATTTCATTCCAATTTTTCATTTTTCTTCACATAAGTGCTGATAAATGTTTTTTCCCTAAGAAAAGTTTCAATCTCTGAACTCCTTTTGAGTTTTACGCCACCACAGAAGGTGATCCAAATTCAAAATTATTTTTATTTATTTCATTTATTTATTTATTTTTTGAGACAAAGTCTCACTCTTGTTGCCCAGGCTGGAGTGCAATGGCGCGATCTCAGTTCACTGCAACCTCCGCTTCCCGGATTCAAGCGATTCTCCTGCCTCAGCCTCCCGAGTACCTGGGATTGATTACAGGCTCCCACCACCACACCCAGCTAATGTTTTTGTACTTTTAGTGGAGACGTGGTTTCACCATGTTGGTCAGAATGGTCTCGAACTCCTGATCTCAGGTGATCCACCAGCCTCGGCCTCCCAAAGTGCTGGGATTATAAGCGTGAACCACCTGGCCTGGCCAAAATTATTTTTAACTATCAACCAACTGATATTACAAATATGTTTTAAGCACAGTTTTGTTGCAGACATAGTGTTTTTCTGTTTAGCACTGGGAATGTTTTTATACCATAGGACAATGTACCAAATTAATATTTTGGAAAGATGAGATAAGTATCTTCCTTCTATAAAATGAGATGGGTGTTAGGCAGATCAGTTTTAAGAAAGAGTATACATAAAAGTTTAAAACATGGAAAGTAATCCCTTAAGAATCTCTGAGCCCTTGCATGTATCCCATTAGAATATTTTCATTTATGCCCAAGTGTATGCCTAAATTCATCTTGAAAACAAGTAGGATCAAATCAAAACGTCTTTGCATACAACACAATGCCTTTCACGATTTGATGCAAGCTCACTTTCCATTTCCCACCCTTATCCATCTACATCCCTTTTCCAATACTAGCTTGAGAAACTGAATTACTTACATTGGTTCTAAGTTGCTTTCAAGGGGAACATGTGTCAAAATGACTTCCTCCCTTGATTACATTTTGCCCCCAAGCCTACTGCTATTTTAGACACAAGAGATGAGTCACTGAAATTTATACTAGCACCTTGGCCCTGTCTCAGTCCAGTCCCGGGGCTCTGCTTGGCATTCGACACAAATTAACAGCAGTAGTTTAATTAGTCATCAAATCTTTAGGATAAAATCTATAAAACAAACCCAAACCATTCAATCATATGGTTTGTTCCTGCAATCCAGGAACACTATTCAGCAATTCCAGCATTTCATAAACAGAGATGAAGTTATTTTTATTACTCTGCTCTCCTGCCCCTACTAACATGCTGCTTTTATTTCTATTGGGTATATTTTTTTCACATTCTGCTTGGTGTCACAATGACCTGTGTAGATCTGACTTTTTCTGTCTCCATGGGGCCACAGCCACTGGTTCCATCTTCATTTGATTCCTTATTTGATTTCCAAGTCCCTCCTTGAAAAATCTTTCTTTCTTCACCACTAGTCCATCATTGTTGCTCCTTATATAATCATTCTTCCTCAGTTTCCTCCATTTGCACTCCCTTTGCCCACTGCTTATCCCAGAAGTTCTTAAACTTTGCATGATACAATACCGGAAGTCACAGCCCCAAAACTGTGGTAGCTATCTTTCCCAAGTCAGAAGGAAAAAAGCTTCTAACAGTTTCCTCATGTTAGGGTTTCTATTATTTTTCTTAAAAGTTCACTATTTGACTGTCAGTAATGGCCAGCAAATGACTAAAGTAAACAAACACCAAGGAAAACACAGAAATTACTTATATGTAGTTTAAGGGTTTTGTGTATATGTTCATGGGTTGGAATTGTATGCATAAAGTAAGACCTCGTATTTTACTGTTAAAACTGGTGCTTCTTCATATGATATAATATGTATGCATTTCCCTGTGTGTGTGTATAATACACATTTACATATATATGTAATGTGTATATAATGTATATTATACATTATGTAATAATGTAAATAAATATGCAGTAGATAGCAACATAAAATTAAGTTTTTTTTCTATTTGTCTGATAACACATGTAAAAATGGCCTAGGGAAAATGCTCAGATACTGCTGGATGGAATGAAAATAGTTCAACCATTTTAGAAACCAATTTGGCAGTTTCTTATGCATCTGATCATGCATCTACCACATCACCCAGCCATTCCATTCTTATTTACCCAAAAGAAATAAAAAATGTCCACACAAATATTTGTGCACAAATGTTCATAAGAACTTTACTCTTAACAGTCTGACACTGGAAATACACACATGTCCATCAATAGGTAAATAAGTGGTAGAATGTGCACACAATTGAACATTATTGAGCAATGTAAAAAATCTATAGAGGAAACAATAGCATGGAGGAATCTCTGAAACATAATTCTGAAAGGAAAAAGAACACATAGTTCTATTTGTATGAAATCCCAGAAAAAGCAAAAAGAATCTAAAAGTGACAGGAAAGCAGACTAGTGGTTGCCTGGGGCTAAGGGGTTGGGAAACGCAGACTTCAAAAAGACTGGAACAAGCTTTCTAAGGTGGCAGAAAGGTCCTAAATTGTGATTGTGGTGGTGGTGTACACGTTTGCTAAGACTCACGCAATGCGAAATGAGCACTAAAGATGGATCCATATCATTCCATGTAAATTATAGTTCAATAAAGTTAAGATATTTTACGAGGCCCAGTGGACTTTTCACCAAATTTGGAGATAATGTCAGGGATGATCTGATTTGCTATGAATATGGGCTTATGTGGTAGATATGGGGTTTACTTTGAATGATTCTGCAGGAGGCAGATGAGGGGAGGGAGTAGAGCTTTTTTCCATAGAGTGAGCTGTCTATTCATTTTAAAGATTTCAGTGAGTTGATATCATATCACTTAATTGGAATTGCCATAATTTTGTGGATGAGACATGGACCTACCTAAGAGGAATAAATTGGTGCATTCCAGCATAACATTTGTATTTAGTTTGGCACAACTTGGGCTTTAAGCCTTATGGGTACACTCTTAAACTAAGAAGGACTATTTCTTCCTGATGCCAATCCACAGATTACTCTTTCCATGGTGAAATAAGGTTACTTGGACAGTTTATTGGAACTGAGAATCTTTAGTGCACTGTTTATCGAAACTAAAAATATTTGGAGAATGTAGTTTTTTGGAAGTGACATCCCTGGAAGCTAAACAAGTGAATCCATAAACTGATCTGGAGAATGAGACCTGGAAGAGACCACCCTTCTCCCCAGCACCCTAGTGTGACAATACAAAACACCGATGGTTCTTAAACTTGATTGCACTTCATCATCACCTGGAGAGCTTGTTAGAACATAGATTTCTGGGCCCCATTCCCAGAGCTTCTGATTCAATAGGTCTGGGGTGGGGTCTGACAATTTGCATTTCCAGCAAGTTCCCAGGTAATGCTGGTGCTGATGGTGACAATCAGTGCTGTATACCCGCTCTTCTGGACCTATGTCCTACTATAGCTCTGGGATGGCGTATCTACGAATCAACTAAAAAGAAATCTATTTATTTCACGAGCTACACCATCAGTATTCATAACAATAAAACAGCTCAAAAGAGAAAATTTCATGATTCTTAGAAAAGAAGACGGACAAATTGTTCCTGCTTCAGATAATTTGTGGAAAGATGAGTTTTTCTCAATTCTTAGATTACTAAGTAGCTTCTGTATTTCTGACATTAATTTTGCCACTCTCTTATTAGCAAACGTGAATATTACACTATGTTCTGCTGATAAATGACAGTCATAAGTTCAAAATGTATATCATTTTCCAGTGTCAGATGGCAAAGATAAGACAATTGTGAAGGAAGGACTAGTGAGTAAAAAGAAGTTATATTAAAAGTTGGAAAAACAAAGAAGGAAACCAGAAACAGCAGCAGCAATTTCGCAGGGGAAAATAATTAGGCTTTAAAGAGATGAATAGTCAAGGAACCAAGGAGGGAAGAAACATCTTAATTAGTACGAAATGTAGATGAAAAGAAAACTACAATGTAAAAAAGACTTGAAACATAAAATATTGCCAGGTAAAATTGAAAAGAAAAAAAAAAGAAGAAGAATAGGCCAGGTGCAGTGGCTGACACCTGTAATCCCAGCACTTTGGGAGGCAGAGGTAGAGGATTTCTTAAGCCCAGGAGTTTGAGACCAGATTGGCCAACATAGTAAGACTCTGTCTCTACAAAAATTTTTTAAAAATTAGGTAGCCATGGTGGTACGTGCCCTTGGTCCTAGCTACTAGGGAGGCTGAGGGAGAAGGATTCCTTGAGGCAGGGAGGTTGAGGCTGAAGTGAGCCATGATCATGCCACTGAACTCCAAGCTCGGCAACAGTGAGACCCTGTCTCCAGAAAAGAAAAAAATAAAAAATAAAAAAAAACAAGAAGCAGCAGCAGCAGCAGCAAAACCAAGCCAAGAAAGAAAGGAGGGTTGTTTATTTTTTTGTAATTATTTAATATAACATTTAAAAAATGAGATATACCAATATGTGGTAAATTTGTGACAGGGGAGAATCCGTTTTTTAAATAAATATTCTCATCTTATTTGGTGGATAAACATCCAACTCCAGGGAAATAGAAATCAATGCCAGTTCTTCAGCACTGTAGAGGTCACAGCCTGAAGGCTTCACTGAAGGTGGCAGCTGGGAAGTGAATTTGGGGTGTGGAACATGGAACCCCTAAATAGTCACCTTGCATGGCAAAGGGGGCTTTGTAGACATGATTAGATTAAGGATCCTGAGATAGAAAAGTGACTCTGTATTATCTGAGTGGGCTCAGTGTAATCACAAAAATCCTTTAAAAATGAAAGACAGAGGAAGAAGGATCAAAGAAAGACATGTGACAATAGAAACAGAGGTCAGAGCGATTCAGTCATAGTTATGGGATGTGCATAACTTCAAGAAGCTGGACAAGGCAAGGAATACATCGTCTCCCCCAGAACCTCCAGAAAAAAACACAGTCCTGCAGACCTATTTGACTACCAATGTCAAGAAGTATAAGATAATAAATTTGTGTTTTAAGTCACGAAGTTTACAGCAGTTTGTTACAGCAGCAACAACAGGAAACTAATTCAGGTGTCTCAGGGATGCTGAGTGGAACTGAAGAGCGTGTGTCTCCTCTAAAGGAAGAACACAAGTCTGCATTTTGCCAGATCCTCTAATTTATTAGGAGATGAGGTAAATCTGTTTGCATAAAGTTGGCAACTAGTAACACTGTGCAGGATGAAAAAGTATTTTCAAAACATGGACTGCTGTTCTTTATTTTCTTATTGGGTAGGTCCAATCATGTGATGCATCTAACTAAGGACATAGGATGGATAAAACAATGCAATGTCTTTTACTGGCTCAACGCTACACCCCAGACCACAGACAACATCAAAGCTTTGCAAGGCCAACCAAGAGTTCAGCTGTTGACAGAGCTCCTACATTTACAGCCAGGAGGCACTGCAAGCAAAGCAAAGTTCATCATCTGCTCCCAAGTCTTTGGAAACTGAACCTCAGAGTGAGATTTTTCTTATATTCTAGATCATGGATGGGGTCAGCCTACTCTACAGAGTCATTCTATAAAATGAAATTATTTTAGAAAAACAATTTGCTCTTTGCAGATGAAAGGAATTATTAAAGTGCCAAACATTATTACTGAAACATGGCCAGACACATGGAATTAACTTTTAAAAACAAAGACAAAAACAAAACAGAAAACCCCAAATTATTTTGCCTTAATATAATCCTTCTGTTAATTCTGTTCTTAGAGTAAGCTGACAGGGGAGGGGGAAAATGAGGTTTATCATGTTTGCAGAGACAGTGGCCTCTCTTAACATTCAGGCACTCAGCCAACAATATTTATTAAATGACAGCTTTCCAAAACACTAAACAAGAAAAGGTTAATGGAAATGCAAAATAGGTGTTAAGATAGTGTTTCTGCACAGAGGACTTTACATTGTCACTGGGAAGACATGCGAAGACTAATAAATAAAATATAATTAGAGAGTAATTAACAGTCTTTATCTACACAGGAGAGTAACACCAAAAGGTTTATAAGCCAATGCAAAATGCACTTAGAAAAGGGAGAGATGGTCAGGGATTTGACTTATAGCAGTGAGGAAAGCTTCAGCAAGGTTAGGTTTTATGCTGAATCTTGAAGGATAGGTAGGATGTATGTAGAGAATGAGTAAGATATTCCACTCAGCAGGGAATTGGCTTGGTGACTTCTCTCTTATTATGGAATCTTAAGTTTTAGTTGAAGCTGAAAACATACTAAAACCGGCATAAATGGTGGTCCTTTGTTATATGATGAATTTATAACCAATGCAAGCACTCTGCCAAATATGGAAGATCAATTGATATTTCTTTCTATGCCATTAAGGCTTAAAACTATGAGAAGGGGGAAATAGTCACTATTTCCCACAATTCTCCACTTACATAATACACAACTGCATAAACAAATGCAGATAATATGCTTCTGCTGCCTCCAATGACATCATCAGATGAAATATTTAAAGTACAAGTCTCAGATACTGTTGTAACCCAGTAGAATGATGTTTAAATTTATAACCTGAATTTATTTTTCTTGAAACATGGTTCTCTGAGTTATTTTTTTACCAAAACTGACTTCAGCAAGTGTTTGCAAAACTTGCTCTGTCCTTTCCTCTCAGAGAAAAGCAACTATCAATTAAGTAGCTTGGAAAACAAGATTAGAGTAAATATGCACATACAGATTCTTGTTGTTCTGGCCTACAGGTTGTCAACTATACATTAGCCCTAATGAAATACAGTCTCTGGTTTTAATTTTTGAATAGATAGCTGCTGAATATTTGTGCAGTTTGGTTCTAAGGATCGCATACTATACTTTTTAAAACTACTGGAATATTTCCTTGCATTCTTTTGTGAACAAGAAAATATAAACTGTCTATTAAATGATGTACCTTTGAAAATCACTATATATTTCTTTGTAACATTCAGAAGGGGGACTGTAAAAGAAGCTTCTGAGCACCTACCATATGATATGTAACTCCAAGTTATATAATGTGGATTTCTTGCAGAAAATACCTGAATAAACCCATTGTTTATAAATCATATTCACGAAAAAAAAACAAAAACTAAATATGTCAAAGTGTGAATAAGAGCTTAAGGAGCTGTGTGAGTTTTCAGAGATGAGTCTCATATTCCACTGAAGTAGTGACTTGTGAAAAGGAGCAAACCAATATTGCGAGGTTCATGGTACCTTCAAAGAACTCAATGTGAGCGCTTTACAGCCCCTAAACAACTTCATGGTGCTGGTATAACTCACTTCATGGTGCTGGTATCACTCACTTTTGACCATATCCCTGCTGCTATGTTAGATATTCAAAAACTGCTTCTTCATGACCAAAGAGATTGTGGTACGTTTTAACTTTCTGCCTCCAGACCATTTTGAGAGTCCAGCAATTCAGACAATTAGCTTTCTGGATAGCTGAGGTTTTACCGGTTCTGTGAACCCACATCAGGGCAGATCCAAATCAACTCCAGTCCTTGTTAGGTACCTAAAGGTAAAGCTGACTGAAACTACTGCCCACAAACATGGAGTTACGATTATTACAAGGACAGAGCTTTCTGTTTCTGAAGAAGCAGTGTGAACCAACTTACATTTCAGGCTAAATGATGAAATGACTGCATCCTCAAACACAATCTTCATAGGAAACAGCTGCCTGAAAGAGGGATTCTTTATACCCAGAGAAACCAGATGTGTCAGCCCAAAGAACCTCTCAGAACATGGTTTACTTCCATGTCTTTGCGTCTCTATTTACGTTATCTCACCAGCCATCTCATAAAACGTGATAAGAATCAATAAAGTCATTGGAAAACATCTGTACCAAGTAAAAAACCGATAATCTAAGCTGCTGTTGTTAAAACTTTAGTTCTGGCCGGGCGCGGTGGCTCAAGCCTGTAATCCCAGCACTTTGGGAGGCCGAGACGGGCGGATCACGAGGTCAGGAGATCGAGACCATCCTGGCTAATACGGTGAAACCCCGTCTCTACTTAAAATACAAAAAACTAGCCGGGCGACGAGGCGGGCGCCTGTAGTCCCAGCTACTCGGGAGGCTGAGGCAGGAGAATGGCGTAAACCCGGGAGGCGGAGCTTGCAGTGAGCTGAGATCCGGCCACTGCACTCCAGCCTGGGTGGCAGAGCAAGACTCTGTCTCAAAAAAAAAAAAAAAAAAAAAAAAAAAA
>NW_016804523.1:1307540-1321155 GCF_001698545.2 Rhinopithecus bieti
AAAAAAAAAAAAAAAAAAAAAAAAACTTTAGTTCTGTCAGAAATAAGAACACCACAAATTAGTCCTAACAAACTAAACATTAATTTGTAAGAAAGTGTTGTACAACATGTATTCCTAAGTATGAAAGTAACCTGCATGAAATAAAACTGATCAAAGCACAATGTTGAAGAAATAAACTAACCACAAATCACTTGCAATCAGTAAATCCTTCTTTGGGGAGACTCAATAAAGAACAAAGATTGGGGAAGGAATGCAGGAACTTTCTCCGGTGATGGTAATGTTCTATATCTTGCCAGGACTGATTGATCTGGGTGCATCCATTTGTTGAAAGTTCAAGCTATGTACAAGTAAAGATGTGTGCATTTCATCGAATAGAAATTTCGTATGAAAAACTGATAAGAAATATTGAACTCCAGTTAATAATAAGCATGCTGGAATATACAAACTATGCCTACAGTTTATTTTTAAATGCATCAAAAATAAGACAGCGAAAGACAGAGAGATAAGTGGATGGACAGACAGCTAATAAAGGCAATAAAGTGTTAATGGTAGAATCTAGGTGGTGAATATACAGTTGTTCATTGTAAAATTCTTTCAAATTACTATATGTTTGAAATTTTTATAAACAGTGTTGTGGAGGAAAGTACAATGGGAAAGGAATCACTGAAGAATTTGGAGTATCACACCAGCACCCCACTGCCCACTTCCTTCCCTTGAAGAGTTCAATTCACATAGTGTCTAGAACTCTAGCAAAGTATCTATCTATCTATCTATCTATTTATTTATTTATTTATTTATGAGACAGAGTCTTGCTCCATCATCCAGGCTGGAGCATAGTGGCACGGTCTTGGCTTACTGCAACCTCTGCCTCCCGGTTTCAAGCGATTCTCCTGCCTCAGCCTCCACAGTAGATGGGATTACAGGTGTGCACCACACCACACTGGGCTAAATTTTTTTTTTCTTTTGTAGAGATGAGGTTTCACCATGTTAGCCAGGCTGGTCTCAAACTCCTGACCTCAAGTAATCCTCCTGCTTTGGCCTCCCAAAGTGCTGGAATTACAGGCTGGCAAAGTATTTACATTGAAAACTCTAGGCACACATCTCACAAGCTGAGACGTGGAAAGTTTTTACAAAAATCAACTGCCCAAAACTGTATTATTAAATTGGAAAATTGTGTGTAACTGAGAGGAAGGAAGCAGTTCCTCACAAATAAAGTTTCTATATCTAAATTCACAGGGAGCTAAAGTGGAGCACCGGCAAGCCAGATTGGACAGAGGATGCCACAGAAGACTCAGGTTCAAGAGGCAAATCAAACTCAATGCATTTAAAAGGCTCCTGATTGGCAGGACATGAGGGCAGACAGGAGAAGAGGATGAGCCCTTGGTGGTTGCAGCAACCGCAAAGGGAGATGAACTGACAGGCAGGAGCTGGGGCTACCAAGGATAACGAGTCCTGGAAAAGACTGCTGTGGAAGTTCAGCAGAGGTGACAACCCCACACATTTCTTCCAGAGAAAACAACAGACCACACATCATCAGTTATATCAGCCGTGAAGGGGCCAGTGTCTCCGGCTAGTCGATTCCCCTCAATTACATCTCAGTCATGAGCTTCACAAACTGACTGCCTACTATGGATAGACAATGTCCATTAAGTGAAAAACAATGACCTGAGCAGTTATTTGATATCTGGTGGTGCAGTTCCTCGCTAGTCAAAGTGTGGTCCCTGAAACGGTGGCATCAGCAGCACCTGGGAGCCTGTTAGCAATGTCGAATCTCAGGCCTCACCCCATACCTGCTGTGGTACAATATGCAGTTAACAAATTGACAAATGATTCTCACACACATTGAAGTGTGGGAAGCAGTGGAGTGATCCGACGACAAGCCCATAGACCGAGTCTCAATTACTTGGGTCTTCTCAACAGCAGCTTCATCAATAGCATTATCTTCAGAGAAGACAGGTGCAGGTAAACAGGTAAGCAATATTAAGCCTTGCACACGTTGTCTCCTGGAAGCACCTTCTCCTGCTCTATAATGCTTCAGTTCTAGCCTCCATTTGTATAAGAGAACTTACCCCAAAGCCCCCGGAGAGTCTATAAAAATAAAACACAGTGGAACTTGTGTTGAAAATTTGGAAAGTTTCATATGCTTTAATGTGTCTGGAAATATTCTCCGTATCTTTGGAGAGTGGTCACTTTGCATGTAATTGCTCTTTAACGTAAGAAGCCAATAAAGTGTTTTTTTTTCCCAACAGGTAATAACTATCAAAGGAATTCTTAGGCCACTGTCCCTGTTTAAGCTATAAAAGACAGCTGTGAAAGTTCTTCACGCACCCTTAAAAATAGCCACAGAATGTTGCGTATGATATGCATATGTATAAATGTATACATATGTATACGTATACATGTATAAATCTGTCGAAAATAAGTTTATTTTAATGGTCATGCTTTCTTTACTTCAGTCATTACAATTAAGATTGTTTATGCTCAAATATCTGTGGCTAGTCATGGTTTCACCTTTTATTTCATAACTACATGTGTGTTTAAAGCATGCCTAACTAAAAAAAAAAGTATGCAAATATGAAATATTTTTCTAAAGCCATTTGAAGCCAATTATTCTGTACTAACTACAAGTTTCATACTTCTGCATCACTCCTCTGTCCATGAACATGTGCATATTATATGAAAAAATGGGTTTTAGAAACATAATTACCAAATACACAAACCAACTTTCTTTGTTTTATTTTTTACTCTCTGATTTCAGAAAGGAATTTTACATAATGGCTGATTAACTTTCTAAGACAATGAATAAGTACATGTTCATGTTCAAAGAATATTTTTATTCTCACTTCTTATTCAGGAAAAGAGACTTGAAAATAATCATTTTGCCTATCTGAATATGGTTGAACAAAAAAACTGGCAATCAAAACAAAATATTGAAATACGTCCCATATTTTCATTACTAATTATGAAAATAAAATGAATTAGCTTTTTAAAATGTATGCCTTATAAAAAATGTTTAACATCATCTGTGCTTCGTCACGTTATATTTAAGTATTCACAGAAAGTATTATCAAGAGACTGGGTCGTTTTTTAATAGACCTTATTTCCTAGAGCAGTTTTATGTTCATAGCTAAATTGAGCAGAAGGTACAGAGATTTCCCATATATCCCCTGTCCCCATACACAACTAATTTTTAAAATATGGAGTGTGATAAATAAAACACACCAAGAAATCCTACCAGCCAAGCAAATCATACTTCTACATGTCTTATGGAAAACTCTATTTGAGTTACAGTTAGGTTTAGGAAAATTTTATAAAAGAGACACTAAAATAAATATCTAATTGATGCCAAAATTAGCACAAAATCATAGTGTCTAATATACTTTGTTGGCAAAATTTTGTCTTCAATTTCTCTCTTGTAAGAAAGTCTAAAGAAAAAAGTAATAATTAATAAATATAACAATTTTCATGAAAAGTTTGGCTGCTCTAAGCAATACAGTATTTTCTATAACTAAATACAACTATATCTGCTTACTTTCAGGGACCATGAAAATAAAACTGTGAGAGCCCTCTACAAGCAATAGAAACCATAAATTCATCAAAACTGTTCCCCCTATATAAATCTGAACTGCTATTCCCAAAGCTATTTTTCAGTATGCTTTCTTACCTGAAAAAGAGTCAGTAGGATTTCAACCTCACTCAGTCAGAAACAGGCACTGGAGAGCACGCCTGAGGCAGGTGGAGAACTTCAGAGGCAATCACAGGTCTAGATAAGCTCGCTCCTTCCAGAACAGGAAGGGGTAGGAGCCTCGGGATGAATGAATCGGAGCAGCCAGGGACTATAACGCTGGTCCTCTGACGCCGACTCCCACCCCTCTGCTACAAAGTGAGAGGCTGGGCAAACAGTGCCCACAGCCACAACAAAATATCCAGACAGAATGGCTGAGAGAGACTCTTTCAACTACCCTAAGCAGAACAAGAAATACAGCAAACGCTTGTCACAGGCATACTGCCGAGGAACACTGCCCGGGAATGAGGAAGAGGCCCCAAACATAACAAGAAGAGCCATCTGATCAGAGGTTGGGTGTTTGTTTATAATAGGAAGAGTAAAATTGGAAGCCCACACCTGAACTCTTTCTTAAAACAAATCTTTGTTTTTTTCTATACTGAAGGGCACAAAAAATTCAAGATATAAACTGAAAGAAAGGCACAACTGATTGCCCACGATTCAGGAAATGTAGTAACTTGGTTATAATATTTTCATAATCTTTATTCCCACCTCCCCAATCGGGCTGGCACCTTTTCCATGTTTTTCTCCTTTATAATACCTGCAGAGTTCAAGAAATAAAATAAAACTTCAAAAATTTTTAAGTTACAAGTAACACTGATATAAAGAAAAATAATTAAGAACTAATGTCTAAAATGAGATCTAGAGATTCTCTCCCTTGCACAGACAGTAAAATGATGAGACTTTTGTCCTGTTGGTGTAGCTCAAGAGGATTTTAATTCTACATCAAAGTAACACACTAACACACACACACACATATACACACACACACACACATATCCCCCCAGGTTTACCCATCCATCTGTGACAGCATTACAATAAAAAATTTGGCATTTCCCAAAATGCTCACAGAATGGAAAATGTTCTGCAAAACAAGGTTCCAGGATGAAGTTTTAGGATGGCCAATCTACACTAATATAAATGGAATTCTATACTGTAGGATTTCTCCAAGTTTTTACTATGCTTATATTCATTACAAATCTGTTAGAAGAGATTTTATGCTGTGTCTCCCACATTTAGTTAATCGTAGGACCCTTTATTTGAGAGGCATCCAAAAAGAACTGTATTTTGTGAGAAAGATTTGGGAAATGCTAAAAACTCCAGATTTCATTTCCCAATTTTTAATCCACCAAACTGACATTGTGACAAGTTTCCAATGCATTTAGTAAAATCATTAAATTATTAGGCTCCGCATCTGTCCCAACTTGTACTACTATCTCTAAAAATTACAGTGTGATCAGTACTAGATTTCACACTATTATAAAGCTTTCCCAAATTAAAGTATGGGGAATGGAAGCACACCCTACAGGTATTTAGTAGATATTTAGTAGATTCTTTGCATTACACTAGAAAATACAAGAAACAGCAAGGTTGGTGCCCTCAAGAAGCTGGACATTTTGTTTTGAAACTCGGCAGTTGCTATAGCGGGTATGTGCCTGTACTGTGGCCATCCATTTGCCCTCAAAAGCTGACTGTCAGACCTCAGAGATGAACATTCAGCCAATATATCCTACAGAGTGGGCACCCAAGCCAAAACACTGATGCAGGCTAGAAGTAACCATAAAAAACACCACCCAAATGTAATCGCGTTTGCATGCATATGTGCACATTTCAACCACTTTTGCACAGGCAGACTCAAGAGGAAGAAACTGAGTCACGGCACCTCTAAAAAACCACGTGTAAAACCTGACTCCACCTCAAACGTTTCCATCAGTCTCCAGTCCTAGTATCCCGCAGTTCCCTCCACCTCCCTAGCAATCTCCTGACAGTCTATTGTTCTTATTTATATTGAAGAGAGAGTTTTCAGGATAGAACCACCAGAATAGACAGGTGGTTCACGGCTACTCCACAAAGATAATTAAGTCAGCACTGCATATATTCATCCGCTTGACTACCAAAGAACAAACTACTTCACACAAGTTATTTTTCCCAACCATGCCCCCTGAGAGATTGAAATCTTTCTAAATTGAGTTATACTCTTCTCATGCTCCTAGAAAGAAAATATTTAATATAATTTTAAAATGTCTAGTTTATACAGATTCTAATCAGTCAACAGAATCACAACTAAAATATTGTATTTAAGAGACTGTCATATGATGAGAAAAATATTTTACTTAAAAAATGATTCAGAAGACATGGGATGGTTTGATGTTGGGCAAGTCGCTTAATTTCCCTGAGCCCCAGTTTCTTCATCTGTAAAACAGCAATAAAATCACTTCCCTCATGAGGGTGCATGCAAATCAAAAAAGAAAAAAACGGAATCCAAAGCTTGGGGCAACTATTAGATACACATCATAATAACACTATAACATCTTAAGAAAATGTTCTTTCAGCCACCATCTACCGAAGGCCTGCCATGTGACAAAAAACAGGGAGCGAAACAGAGTCACTGTTTAATATGAAAACGATGCACCTGTGTCTCATTATAATCAATGGATATAGCCTGGGATGTCTTAAAAATTAATTGGTAAAGTAACACAAGTTTATTGAAAAAGTTCAGATCACAGAAGGAATAAAGTTAAAAGTAAAAATACCTTTCATCTTTTGTATTAATTAAAACCACTGCTTAGTTTTAAGTTTGCCTCTAATCACTTTTTTAAATGACTCATGCAAAATACGGTTTCCTTCCAATAAATGAACTCATTTCGTTTACATTATGATTTCTAATAAGAA
Organism: Rhinopithecus bieti; assembly: GCF_001698545.2. Classification (NCBI taxonomy): domain Eukaryota; kingdom Metazoa; phylum Chordata; class Mammalia; order Primates; family Cercopithecidae; genus Rhinopithecus; species Rhinopithecus bieti. Next base: position 1,313,998 of record NW_016804523.1, read on the forward strand.
GGTGAGTCATCTTAATTCTATTATTTCAATTCATTATCCTTCCTGGTTTGGTATTTTCTGTTGTTCTGATGTTTGCAACGTAATTTACTTCAATATGAAATGGAGGCCAGTTACAGTATATAGAATGTAATAAAAATGTGATAAATCATGATCATGTAAAAGATAATAAGTAACATGATAAAGAGATTGGAAAATGGAAGAAAATATGAATGTTCACTTTTAAAATTTTCATATTTAGAACTCAACAGATACTGTCTAAAGTGAATACATCTACAAGCACAACATTTTATTATATTATTCCCATTTACAAAAATTTATTACCACAAAAAAGAAGAAACAGAATATAACCATAAATTATAGAAAGGGAAAACAAACATGGAGGATATTGTATACTCTATGAAAAAAACATCAAAGGAGAAACAAGCTCTGCTTCTCCAGGAACCCACCTGAGGCTTCAACCTCTCTGTTCCCAATTAGGGATTTTGGCCATAGCCTTGCAAAAAATCCACCAGCTGGGGAGCTAGGAGACACATATTTTGACTGTGCTCAGATTTGCTCAAAATTTGGCAGATATTCTTCAGAGGCTTAATATTTGGGCTTTAGCCATTCTCTACTTTTAGTGAAAAATTTCCCTCCACTTTTAGTTATTTTTTTCATCCTGGCAGTTTCAGAAAACAGAGTCGACATGTTTACTCAAGTTCCTTTAGCAGAAACCCATCTCCCAATTTAGTTTCTTATTATTTTCTACATTCTTTAGTTTTCTACCTCTCCACTACCCCTTCTAGCCATTTCTCCCTTTCCAATCTCTTGGTACTAAAATCAGTGGCTGAGCCAGCTTCCTTGGCCTGCAAAAGACAGCTGTATGTATCTCTTCCCATCCCCAGGTTCAGTGATGTCAAATTGCTAGCTTAAAATTGGCCATGGTAAGAATATTTAATTGGCCATGGTAAGAATATTTAATAAGAAATTGACAAAAATGCAAATCAGCTCCACCCCACCAGTGGTTAAATGTTTACCAGCATACCCCTGGAAAGGTCTGTAAATTTAAAAAAACAGCTTTTTAGAATAATATGTAAAGTAAGACTAAAAACATTTTACCGAGAATAAGAAAAGGCTTTTAAGCTTTTTTTTTTAAAAATGAACTGGTACAGATGGCTTGATACTGCACCTCCACAAGATGCACTGGTATAATATATTTATTATTCACATTTACAAAAATTTATTACCACAAAAAAGGAAAAACACAACATACATGTAAATTATAGAAAGAAAAAAACATGGAGGATGCTGTATATTCTAGAAAACAAAACATCATTGATGAATGTAACTACTGTAGGACTAGTAAACACGAACGAAGGCTGTGTTTCCAGAGCAAATACCATCCTTTCCAATTCCCTTCAATATAAATAAACAGCATCTTTTCCCCTGGTAGCTCTGAATAGCATATTGAATCTGTTTTTTGACTCTCATTACCGAGGAGTTTAAGAAAGCACCAACATATTCATTCACCATGAAGTGACAGTTAAGAAAACTTTTTAGGTACAGGTATACCTCTGCCTCTTTCCTTCCTCTTGCCCAATACCCAAAACACACGCAAATCGCCACACTTTTACTTCCTTTTCCTCCAAAAGTCTATGGATTAAAAACAAAACAATTATGTAATAATGCCCCTGATCCTTTCAATCTTGCAAAAGATTGACTTTAAAGCTGACAACCTAGGATGCTGAGGGTGAAATCAACTCATTGTTCCAGGGAACAAGGTACAAATTAGCGCAGAACATTATTTTAAAGCATGGTATGACATTCTAATAAACACTGCCAATTCCGTCTGCCTGGGTCATCCACCCTAATGAATCATGAAACTAAAATATTTGACAGAAAGAAAAAAGAACATGCCAAAGAAATAAAGGAGATAAACTTAAATATCATATGAATTAATATTCTCATCAGTGTTCCTCCAGCTCTTCATGCTGGTTGCATTAAACATCTATTATAATATCAGTGACTATCGGCATTAATGCATTCTGCCAATAGTATTAGTGTTATTTAATTTTAGTTTATTAATAATTATCTTTTCATATCACAGAATGGAACCTCTGTTTTGATTCACCAGGTAACAAACACTCTTTTCCATAGAATCTAAAACTGAAAAGCAGTTATCTTTCAAGTTAGAATTCACAGAACAATAAAAATCCTTCATAAGTTCTTTTGTCTGCATATTTTATTCTACTCCAAGAAAAAAAATATACAAAGTCCAATACAAGCAATGCTGGGTATTATTCAGAAGACATAGCTTCATCTTTGTCTCCTCGAGTCAATAAAATAAAATTTATTTCACAGAATATGATTTGTGCACTGGCAATGGCTGCAAGTTAAACTTTCCTATGAGCACCAAATACTGGTAAACAATAGCTCCTGGGTGGTAAAATCAACCAGACAGCACAACATGGTAGGTAGGAGCAGCGGACTGCACTCCAACAAACCTGGGGTGGCATCAGAGCAATTTGATTTTGAACAAGTTAACCTCTCTACTCTCCATTTTCTTACTGAGTTCACAAGCCAATGTTATCTTCCCTATAAAACTAGAACTTTCCCTTTAAAATTGGTAAAAACTATGAACCACTTAGGATAAATGCTAACTGTAAAACGCAATTCTAAAAAAGGCAACGGATGACTTAACATGTGGAAAGAACCTAGGTTTTCAAATCAAATAAGCTGTGTTCAAACCCTAGCCCCATTATGTACCAGCTGTTTATGGGGTATTGGACTAATTACAAATCTTATAAACTTGTTTCCTTATTTGTAAAATCAGGATAATGATATCTATCTAAAAACTTTTACATATCTCAAATAATCGCTGTCTCAAAAATAATTAATATTTTATCTGTCTAACCCATGGCCTGACAGAGTCAGTGTTGAGATGTCAGCTGCCTTGCTGCTTGAGATTTCATTGTTTGAATCACTTGCTAATGCAACTCTGGCTCGCTTTCTGCTTTCACTCAACTTGGAAGCACTTCTCCTCTCTAGCAAACTATCTGAAGGCCTGCCACTACTAAAAGTCCTTTTCATGCTATTTCAGGCTGCCAGCATGAGTAATTTCCCAAGAGAAAGAACCTTATTTTCTAGTATGTTCTGCTAATCCTCCATACCTGAAGTCCAGAAGAAACCTCTCTGTTTTCCACAAGGCTTCTCCCTTTTCTAAACCCTTGCAGGCTCTCCCTTCTCACAAAGATACATAGAACAAAGGGGCAGAAGTTACCTCCACCTTTGTTTGCCTCGGTCTAGAAAACAGCTTGTAACTATTCTCTGTCATTATAAGAAACCAGCTCCTCACTCCAAGCTCACTTTCTGCATTCTTTTTTAGTTGCAAAAACTGAAATTAATTCTATTTCTTAAAGAAGCTATAAAACATGCATACACACACACAGGCACATATTTTGTTGTGGTTTCCTGTCACCAAGCAAAAATTATAAAATACCAAAAACATCAGCTGCCCAATTTAACTCTGTGCCTTCATTTACTCAACACGTATCTACTGAGTGCCCACTATGCTCCCAGCAATGCATCAGGTGCCAGGTATATATGGATGAGTAAACAGACATGGTCCACTTCCTTGAGGACCTAACTATCCTGAACTTCTTTCATCTTTTTCACCAAGCCAGGACACACTTCTAACCAACTCTGGTTTCCAAAACCTAGCCCAGGGCAGGGTAGTACAATTAAGGGCTGCATCTAAATAAGCCATAGCAAATGTTACAGACTGCCCCCCTCCACCCCGTGGCCACAATTCTCTACTAATCAGATGAAACCTGCAAATAAAGATGGTCTCTATCATGCCACCAAACGGCGGTGGATCCAGCTCACCCTGCTGTCATGGCTAGAACTGAGCAGCAGCCCCTTGGCAACACAAGTCCTGTAGCAGCTTTAGTGTGGAGGGACGTATAGCTTGTCTTCCTGTAGTATGGCCACCTCTTCTCCCTAACTATGGGTAACTAAACAGGCCTAAAATCTATCAGAAGCTTTCTGAAGTTCACGAGCACACTGAACAGTAATAGACCATTGTAATAATTTCACCATCCATGCAAGCCACAGTTAATATCTTGCCTGTTTGGAACAGCAACATATTATACTCCTTTGGAACCATAATATTTAATATTAATGTTTAGTATTTAAATATAATATCTCAAAATAGATACTGAGCAAGATGAAGCCAGTTTCATTCACCATCTTTATGTCTGTAAAAACTTTCATCAAGCCAAGCTGTCTCCCCTCCTGGGCTCACTGTGTATGGAGAAGCTACTGCTAACAGAATCATCTTGATTAAGAATTCATATACTGTAAAAGGCATGAGAAAAACATAATCAGAATACAGGGAAATTTTATGATCAGATAATCAGCAAAACCTTCAGACGCAGATTAACTTATTGTTCAACTGATGAGTCTTAAGTATGTCCATGAATTGCTTTTAAAGAGGTCTTGGGAATTAAGAAGATCCCTCTTATCACACAAAAACATGCTAAATCTCTTCATTTATTTTAAACTCAGAGATGAAAAGACACCTTTTACTTTTTGCACTCTAATCAACATATAATAATCCTATGTTAATCATGGATATCATACACTGTCCTCTTGGTAACAAAGAGACACTAGTCCCAATGGTCTCCAACATGTACCTGAAAAAGCCTAAAGCTCTCTGATGTTTCAACTAATACGTATCTGTCAAGGATAAAACGAGGATCAATTTAAGGCCATTTTCTAAGTAGTCCGATTTAAAATTCAGGAGTAACCACACCTTCTTAGATAATAACTTGGATAAAAATCACCCATAGTTCTTCCCACAGAGCAATCTAAACTGGTCTTCTAGAGACCAGATAAAGTGGTAAGGGACTTTAGGGCTAATCATTCAGATAATAGCTTTACTTGGATTGACTTAATAATACAGGCCTGAATTCATTTAAACATCTTTCCGCTTCACTTTCCCTAAGATAGTTCTAAAAACAGTACAACATCTTTGTATTTTAGACAAGTGATTCTCAGAGTGTAGGAGCCATTAACACTAATAAACTACAAGGTGATTTTAGATGATTTACAGATTCAGCATGGAATAAGACAGAATCTCCCAGTAGAAAAATTTAATCCCTGATTCTGAACTGATTGCATCAAATCGTCTCAATCCCGTAAGAGCATGTCTTTAAAATCTCTCTGTCTCGATAAAGAAAGGACGTACTCTGACTCAGGGTTTTCGACAGCCAGTGGTATCTACTTAGGATTGAATAACACTAAATGGTTTTCACTGTTTAGTTTTTATTGGGTATCTACTATTTGCAGCACCTAATAATTTTCCATTTAAGACAGAGGTGTAAGGTTTCTCTTTTAAATACTGTTTTGTATGTTTAAAAAAAAAAAAAGGTGAGAGTGGCCAGGCGCAGTGGCTCACGCCTGCAATTGCAGCACTTTGGGAGGCCAAGGAGAGTGGATTACATGAGGTCAGGAGTGTGAGACAAGCCTGGCCAGCATGGTGAAACCCCAAATCTACTAAAAAAATACAAAAATTAGCCAGGTGTGGTGACGCTTGCCCATAGTCCCAGCTACTTGGGAGGCTGAGGCAGGAAGATCACTTGAACCCAGGAGGTGGAGGCTACAGTGAGCTGAGATCATGCCACCACACTACAGCTTGGGCAACAGAGCAAGACTCTGTCTACAAAAAAAAAAAAAGTGAGAAACATTACATAATAATAGAAGTAAAATACAACTATGGCAAAAAGCATGCAGATGGTATCTGTATGAGTGATACTTGGGAAACACTGTTTGAAAATACTTGTAGTATAGTGATTATAATAGCCTGGGTTTGAATCCTAGCTTGGAAACTTCCTTGCCATGTGACTTTAGACAAATTACTTAGAATCCTTACGCCTTGGTTCCCTCATTTGTGAAATGGAGAGAAGGATAGTACCTATTTCAAAAGGTTATTGCGAAGATAAATGGTGAAACAGGTAAAGTGCGGAAATGCTAGCTGACATATAGGAAGAATTCAACATCAATTAGTTTTGCTTGTTTGTTTGAGATAGGGTCTCACTCTATTGCCCAGGCTGGAGTGAAGTGGCATGATCGTAGCTCACTGCAGCCTCAAACTCTTGGACTCAGGAGGCTCGTTAGCCACAGCCTCCCAAATAGCTAGGACCACGCACCATCACACCCAGAATAAATGAGCTACTACCAGTAAAATTACTAGCATTTTGTAAATATATCTAGATGAGTAATTATATACTCAAACTCAACTCTTTGGCCTGTGAATTATGACATAAGAGAAGGAGGCTTCTTCATGGACTCTTGTATAGATGAAAGGGAAAGCTCATTTTGTTGTTTTATCTTTTAAACAAAACATCAAACAATTGAGGAGTCTCGTAAACCCATGTGACTCCCCAGGTATGAGGAAATCAAGTGCACTATCTTGAATTCCATACTATAACTTCCTTCTCTCCCTATTTAAATGTTTCAATTTTTAATTACTAAGAGTTAAAAATGAGGCTGCCATTCCTTACTCATATGACACCAACCAAAATGTATTTAAACCAGACACAAGGTTCCTCCAACATTTTAACATTCTGCCCAGTTCATGCAGCATCCCAAGAATTGCTGTCTTCAGGAATGTTACCATAGCAAATGACTTTTGTTTAAATTATAGCCAGTTTCCATGCAATGACTTTTTGAAAATCTGCTTGAATACAAAAGGCAAGTGGGTATCTCTTATTTATCTTTTTTTTTTTTTCATATTTCTCTCTATCCTTGGCTTCCAGGGGAATTCATCCATTTGTTCATGTAGCTTAATGTGAGCATCTTGATGAATCAGAAAATGCACTGGGGAAGTCACTTCATATTAACATTGTGTGCCTTCTTCACTCCACTCCATTTAGCAGGCATTTTGGACTAAAATAGGGAAGAACAGAGGAGAACATTGTGCAGTGACATGGACTAGTGATCCGTGAGGTCCAGCCAAGCTCCATGTCTGCTCTCTGTGGGATAATAAGGCCTCCTGAATAATCAACTTGAGTTGATCCATCTAGTTCAACTAGTTAGCAGCTCCACTAAAGCCCAAAGAGGGGAAGGAAGGAAGGGAGGCAGGGAGGGAGGGAGGGACGGAGTGAGGGAGGGAGGGAG
>NW_016804523.1:1325221-1335221 GCF_001698545.2 Rhinopithecus bieti
TGAACCCGGGAGGCAGAGGTTGCAGTGAGCTGAGACTGGGCCACTGTACTCCAGCCTGGGTGACAGAGTGAGACTCCATCTCAAAAAAGAAACAAAGGAAGGAAGGGAGGAAGTGAGGGAGGGAGGGAGGGAGGGAAACAACCCTGTAACCAACATGAAGGAAAACGGTTAACAATAAAATTAATGCTGATTGCAAATGTAACCTTCAAGATTCACAGAGCCCAGTAATCCCTCAAAGAACAGATAATACGATTTGATTGCTTTTGAATGTCAAATGTACCTGAAAGAAATAGCCATGTAAATTGCCACAGCAAGCTATGTACTAAGAGTCTAAAGTTAATATCTAAAATCTAAGTCATTGCCACCTCCCCTCTCAATTCTGTCAAAATTAGACCTTTACTTCTCTAATTTTTCCATGTACAGTACTCACACCTACAGAGGCAGTTAGTCCTTCAGCATGAATATGAAACAGGTCCACAGTGCTAGGCTACCTGGGTGCAAATCTCAGGTCTGTGCAACACTGGCATGTTACTTAATCTTTCTGTGCCTCAATTCCATCATCTAAGAATGGGACTGTAATAGCACCCACCTCATAAGCCTATTGAGAATTGTACCCAGCACATAGTTAGTGCCATGTCAGTGTCATATATTATGAGTAATGGTCATATATGACCTGTACGTGACTTCTCGAATACACTGAGATAGGTATTGTTATATGCCCATTTTATGGATGAGGAGACCGCATGTTTCCAAAGGTTGTAACATGCCCAATGTTAAAGAGCTGCCCACAGGACTTCCAGAAACAATATGGAGATGAAGAACAAAAGTACCCATGGCAGATGACTGAAGCAGCACTGAAAGTGTACAGGAAAAAGGTCTTCTTAGTGGCCATCATAATTTTTTAAGTGTTGATAGCTTATTCATACATTGCTCAGTCTGTATGACTGGAAGAATCTAATGGACTAAGACAAGGGATATTGACCCATAAAGAGAGGGTCTCCATTTAAAAGATGTTTGCTATTGGCTGTCTCAAAACACCCTCTCCTCACTATAACTTACTGTCCATATTGTATTTATTTGTCTTGTGTGTTCTGGGGGCACCTGACAAAAGTGAGACAGAGCTGAAGTGGGCACGAGGTAGGAATAGTCTATTAGGTTATGTTTATGCCACGTGTCTTACTCCCTGGCAGTTTAGCTACAGAGCACAAAGGAAATGGGGCACCACTGTTGTCCCAAAAAACATCAAGTGAGATCAGGAAACCCACCCACTCAAAAGTCTTATTCACCAGCTGGTGGTTTCACTGAGCTTTGAGGATCCCAACACACTGAGGCAGGTAAAGACAACTGATTTAATCCCATCAACTAGCTGCCATCATGTTCAATGAACAGAAATTTTAACTGCGTGAGTTTGTGGAAAGAGAGAAAGAAAAGGTTCAGAAAGAATCAAGCATCCATACAAATTAAGCTTTTCCTCCCTGGGACACTGTAGAATTGAGTCTTCACAATTCACAATTGCAAAGATGTGGAACCAACCTAAGTGCCTATCAACTAATGAATGGATAAAGAAAATGTGGTACATATATACCATGGAATACCATTCAGCCATTAAAAGGAACAAAATAATGTCTTTTGCAGCAACTTGGATGGAGCTGGAGGACATTATTCTAAATCAAGTAACACAGGAGTCGAAATCAAAAACTGTATGCTACCACTTATAAGAGGGAGCTAAGCTATAAGTAAGCAAAGGCATACAGAGTGATATAATGGACTTTAGAGACTCAGAAAGGGAAGGGTGGGAAGGGGGCGAGGGGCAAAAAACTACATATTAAGTACGACGTACACTGCTTGTGTGATAGGTGCACTAAAATCTCAGAATTCACCACTACATGATTCATCCGTGTAACCAAAAACCACTTCTACCCCAAAAGCGGAAAGAAAAGGGAAGGGAAGGGAAAGGAAGAGGAGGAGAGGGAAGGGAAGGGGAGGGGAGGAAAGGGGAAGGGAGGGGAGGGGAGGAGGGGGTTGCGAGGGAGGTGGTCAAATAAGTGTGGAAAATGTTGTAGCTCCTAGACTTTGCTAAGATCTGGTACAGTGCATGATACGTGGTAGCTGATCAATATCTGTTGAATGACATAAAGTGTGCTTCTCCAAACATTGTTTCCCCCAATAAAGGGGGCCAGAGTGAAGCAGATTTAGGAGTTGTGCATGTTCATTATGCACACCAGCCAAAGACAACTGAGCATCATTAGAGAAACACACACCAACGAAATTCACCTTTTAATGTTAATTCCATCATTTCAAAACTTTTGGTTGTAGCATTAGTATTACAATCCCAAATGTAGCAGAAACTGCCAGTTATAACTTAATAGTCATTCTCCTCTCCATTATCAGTAAGACAGCCCCAACTTTATTCAGTCAGTTGCCCAGCGAAAGACTACATTTCCCAGGCTTTCCTGCACTGAGGTGTGACCGTGAAACCAAATACTGGCCAAGAAAAAATTTTTTAAAGTGTTATATGGAACTTAAGAGTAAGATGACAAAAATGGCAGGAGATGTCTCAACTAAAAGGATTCCTTTCTTCTCTCTAATCCCTCCCTGCTGTACATGTGCACTGTGGACATGATGACCTAAACCAAACTGGCCCAAGTAACCAATGGAAAATGGAAAGATCAGGATAGTGGACCAGAAAGATGGGAATCTGGGATCCTGATCTGACTGGAATATCATGCAGCTCCCTAACCTCTCATCAGTACCATGTTCCCTATTTTGAAAAATTATTTTTTCCTAAAGAAAAGGAGTCATTACTTTTATTTCAATAAAAAGAAATAATGACCGGATTTATTCTGTTCTCCAAAAATAATGCTGAACACCTACATACCTAAATGCCCACCTTGTCTGCAAAATTTTGGTTGATTATAATAATCATTTTCTGATGAAGAATGGAGAGCCAAATACTAGGAAGAAAGAACACTGAGTGAATTCACCTATGCATCTTATTCCTCCCCTTACTGTATCACTCACTGAATAAAAACATACCTGGGTTTCCCACTGTGACTTTTCCTTGTGGCTCCTCTTTAAACATCCAATTACAAAGAAATTTACAGCCATTGTAATAGTTTGTTTTCATGCTGATGATAAAGACATATCTGAGACTGGGAAGAAAAAAAGGTTTAATTGGACTTACAGTTCCACATGGCTGGGGAGACCTCAGAATCATGATGGGAGGTTGAAAGGCACTTCTTACATGGCAGAAGCAAGAGAAAATGAGGAAGAAGCAAAAGTGGAAACCCCTGATAAACCCATCAGATCTCAAGATGTATTCAGTATCACAAGAATAACATGGCAAAGACCAACCCCCATGATTTAATTACCTCCCCCGGGACCCTCCCACAAGACATGGGAATTCTGGGAGATAAAATTCAAGTTGAGTTTTGGATGGGGACATAGGCAAACCATATCATTCCACCCTTGGCCCCTCCAAATCACATGTCCTTACATTTCAAACCCAATCATGCCTTCCCAACAGTCCCCCAAAGTCTTAACTCATTTCAGCATTAACCTAAAGTCCACAGTTCAAAGTCTCATCTGAAACAAGGCAAGTCCCTTCTGCTTATGAGCCTGTAAAATCAAAAGCAAGCTAGTAACTTCCTAGATACCATGAGGGTACGAGTATTAGGTAAATACAGCTGTTCCAAATGGGAGGCATTGGCCAAAACGAAGGGGTTACAAGTCTGAAATCCAGCAGACCTGTGAAATGTTAAAGCTCCAAAATGATCTCCTTTGACTCCAGGTCTCACATCCAGGTCACACTGATGCAAGAGATATGTTCCCATGGTTTTGGGCAGCTCCATCCCCATGGCTTTGCAGGGTATAGCCTCCCTCCCGGATGCTTTCATGGGCTGGTGTTGAGTGTTTGCAACTTTTCCAGGCACCTGGTGCAAGCTGTCAGTGGATCTACCATTCTGGGGTCTGGAGGATAGTGACCCTCTTCCCAGAACTCCACTAGGAAGTGCTCCACTAGGGTCTCTGTGTGAGGACACTGACCCCACATTTCCCTTCCACACTGCCCTAACAGAAGTTCTCCATGAGGGCCCTGCCCCTGCAGCGAACTTTTGCCTGGGCATCCAGGTGTTTCCATACATCTGAAATCTAGGTGGTGGTTCCCAAACCTCAATTCTTGACTTCTGTGCACCTGCAGGCTCAACACAACATGAAAGCTGCCAAGGCTTAGGGCTTCTACCCTCTGAAGCCACTGCCCAAGCTCTATGTTAGTCCCTTTCAGCCATGGCTGGAGCAGCTTGGACACAGGGCACTATGTCCCTAAGCTGTACACCATATGAGAACCCTGGGCCCGGTCCATGAAATCATTTTTTTCCTCCTAGACCTCTGGGTCTGTGACGGGAAGGGCTGCCGTGAAGGTCTCTGACATGGCTTGGAGACATTTTCTCCATGGTCTTGGGGATTAATATTAGGCTCCTTGCTACTTATTCAAATTTCTGCAGCCAGCTTGAATTTCTTCCCAGAAAACGGGTTTTTCTTTTCTGTCACATAGTCAGGCTGCAAATTTTCCAAACTTTTATGCTCCACTTCCCTTATAAAACAGAATGCCTTTAACAGCATCCAAGTCACCTCTTAAATGCTCAGCTGCTTGGAAATTTCTTCCACAGATACCCTCCTAAATCATCTCTCTCAAGTTCAAAGTTCCACAAATCTCTAGGGCAGGGGCAAAATGCTGCCAGTCTCTTTGCTAAAACATAGTAAGAGTCACCTTTGCTCCAGTTCCCAACAAGTTCCTTATCTCCAACTGAGATCATCTCAGCCTGGATTTTATTGTCTATATCACTATCAGCATTTTGGACAAAGCCATTCAACAAGTCTCTAGGAAGTTCCAAACTTTCCCACATTTTCCTATCTTCTTCTGAGCCCTTCAAACTGTTCCAATCTCTGTCTGTCACCCAGTTCCAAAGTCACTTCCATATTTTCGGGTATCTTTTCAGCAACACCCCACTCTACTGGTACCAATTTACTGGATTAGTTTGTTTTCACATTGCTGATAAAGACATATCCGAGACTGGGAAGAAAAAAAGGTTTAATTGGACTTACAGTTCCACATGGCTGGGAAGGCCTCAGAATCATGGCAGGAGGTTGAAAGGCACTTCTTACATGGTGGCGGCAAGAGAAAATGAGGAAGAAGCAAAAGTGGAAACCCCTGATAAACCCATCAGATTTCATGAGACTTACTCACTATCATGAGAATAACAAGGCAAAGACCGTCTCCCATGATTTAATTACCTCCCCCTGGGTCCCTCCCACAACATATGNACTTCCATATTTTCGGGTATCTTTTCAGCAACACCCCACTCTACTGGTACCAATTTACTGGATTAGTTTGTTTTCACATTGCTGATAAAGACATATCCGAGACTGGGAAGAAAAAAAGGTTTAATTGGACTTACAGTTCCACATGGCTGGGAAGGCCTCAGAATCATGGCAGGAGGTTGAAAGGCACTTCTTACATGGTGGCGGCAAGAGAAAATGAGGAAGAAGCAAAAGTGGAAACCCCTGATAAACCCATCAGATTTCATGAGACTTACTCACTATCATGAGAATAACAAGGCAAAGACCGTCTCCCATGATTTAATTACCTCCCCCTGGGTCCCTCCCACAACATATGGGAATTCTGGGAGATACAATTCAGTTGAGCTTTGGATGGGGACACAGCCAAACCATACCAGCCATCAGTCAGTATCTGTAAGGGACTGGTTCAAGGATCCCCTACAGGTACCAAAACGCACAGATGCTCAAGTCCCTTATATAAAATGGGATAGTATTTGTATATAACCTATGCACATCCTCCCATATACTTGAAATCATCACTAGAGTACTTATAATACCTAAGACAATGTAAATGCTACATAAATATTTGTTATACTGTATTTTTATTGATACTATTTTTATTGTTGTATTGTTAAACTTTCTGAATATTATCTATCTGAGATTAGTTGAATCCATGGATGCAGAACTGGCAGATATGGAGGGCCCACTGTATTTGTTTAGATTTTTTCCTCAGGGAAATCCAGAAATTAAATCACTTTGCCAACAAGGCCAGGAAAACAAATCATTTGTGTTGTGGCTAAGCCATAAGGCTCCCATCATAAACACAAGCAGAGCCTGCACAGCTTTGCTCTCACAAAGCCATTTGGGGGAAGATTTTTATGGCAACAGCTGAAATGTTTCTACCAAAACAACACCTACACTTTGCTAGAGTTATTTTCGGAGGAGAAGGTTTCCCCTACTGCTGCTTAAATCGTCCAAATGTGTAGTGAAAAGCATAGGCTCGCAGTTAATCTGGCAGCCCTAGCAGGAGAATTTCTCTGCCACTTCTTGGCTGGGTGACCTGGGGCAGGTCACCTAACCTCACTGACCTCAGACCTCCTCCTAAAACAGGAATTTCAGCATCTTAGAATCATCCTGAGAACAGATGAGATGATGCATGTTTAGCACCATAGCTACATAGTAAGTATTCAAAAAATGGAAGCTGCATTGATTTGTGCCAAATTTGATGCTAAATACCTTGAATACCTTAAGGAATAGAGATACAAGAACCTATGGGTAAGCCATATTTAAAGACACCATATTAAAAGTAATATGAAAGTACAAATGTGCATGACAGTATGTGTATACAAATCATGGAACCCTATTTATCCCAGACCACTTACTCTGCTTTTCCTCAACTCTTTAGGACTGGGTTATGGAGAAGAAATCAGTCAAAACTCTCAGAATAGCTGCACCAGATATCATAAAGTCCACTAACTGAAACTTCTATATTTAATTCATCAATAATGTTAACTAATACTGTTGAGCATTCACCAAGTGCTATGCACCTAGCAAGGCATTTCTTATGGTTTAATTACTGTATTTATCTTTCACATTACACACCTGGAGATGGGTAATGGACACTGTGATGTGATGCCCAGACACTGCTTCGGGACTGAAGAATTGATTCCTTGCTACTGTGAGTGATGCAGGCAGAATGCCCTCAACTGTCTGTCCTCTCTGGAAAATTCCCTCAGCTGGAGGAAGCTGTTCCATTCATGGTCAACTGCCCCCAGTCATCAACATCAGTGAATAAGGATCCAACCTGCTTCAGAAGGTTGACTAAGGCTCCTGTTAAGATTGCACCGCAGTTCAACTTCTCCCTCTGCCCAGTCCTGAATTCGTCCTTTCCCCTGCACAGATGTTGTTAATCTCAAAAGTATTTGAGAATAAACCTCTGCACACTAATCTCCAGTTGGGAGTTTGCTTCCCAGGAAACTCAAATTGAGACAACTTAGGTACTGAAATTACTTTCATTTTTTTAGATGAAAAAAGTCAGTCTCAGGTTAAGAAGCTTGCCCAGAGTCACACAGCCAATGAGTAGCATAGCCAGCACTAGGACACAAACATTCTAACACCAGAGCGCAGGCTGAAAACCACTCTGCTCTATTACTTAAAAGAGTTTCCATTGTTATGTCTAATGAAATAAACTGCATAACATGGATGTCGTCTGCATAGTACATTGCAAGAAGCAAATCAGGAGGGAAATAAGGGTTGCAAGATAAGGCAAATTCAATAAACTGTTATTAGTCAAAATCAACCAGAAAACAGAAACCACTCTAGGTCTTTCAAATCAGGTGACTTATTACAGATGTGATAGAATGATTGACAGACCACAGAGGGACAGTGAGGCAGCCCAGAGACTAGCAACTGAGGACAGCTGCTATCTTCCCTAACAGGTGGGATAATGGAAGGATGTGACATTATCAGAGCCCAGAGCCTGGAGCCACCTGACAGACACCAGGGCAACAGCTGTGGAGAACAGGCTGCTGTGGAGAAAAGGGGTGTCTGGTGAGAGCTGATTGGAAGAGACACATGGAAGAGACACACATGTTCCTAGAGATACCAAAGAAAGCAGAGAGGCAGAGAAAGACACCCTGACCTCTCTCTCTTCTGGCCCTCCAGTTTTCCACCAGTGCTTCCTGTTGGCTACACCTACCTGGAGGCCAGAGGGCAAGGGAACCCTCTGAAAACAAACAAGGAATACAATAATTTAAAAAGCAGATCTGTCTAAAGCAATAGTTTAGAGCCAAGTGGCCCACATACTCCAGAAACCCAAGCAAACAATAACAATAACAACACCTTACACTTACATGGCTCTTTACAAGGCATGTTCCTGTATTAGGCACAGTTCAGTAACTGATGTCTAAAAGGTTGAGGCTGGAAGTTTCAATTATTCTGTTTATTAAATCAGGGAAACACATCTGATAGACCGAAAATATTTCCATCATGAAAACAGCTAATTTGACAGTGCTAAACGGTTAGGATTTCATTATCAAAATTTTACTTATGTAGCACAAATTGTTCCCTATCACTGTCGGCAAAGTTAGGGGTTAATGTGTCAGCTATTCTAGAAGGCTGGGTCTGCCTTCACAATTGTATCTTCTGTTTGATAAAGAAGGAGCTGGAATACAAATTCTTACTCTGCTCAGAAGTCCTCTGTTGACTTCCCTGATGCAGGAGAAATTCCTGGGGGGAGGGAAGAGACAGAGGAGAAAAAAAAAATGAAAACAAAACTCTATTATCAGGGATCTCCAGTCACAGTATTCAGCAATCACTCAATGCTTAACTATCCTCACCCTTTGCCCTTTGTGAGACATCTAACAAGGCATGACTACTCTCTATTCTTCCTATTTTAAAAATCATTTATATTTCATTCCCTCCAGGAGGAATGTGATTTGTTCCTATATAAAGATTTCAGTCCCTTCCACCCCACAACAAAGCTTCTTTGATGTAATTAAAACTCAATTGGCTTGAGGATCTGGGTTCAAGGCCCAGATTTGCTTCCAGATAGCTGTTTGGATTGAAGGAGCCCAATTAACCTCTCTAGGACTGTTTCCTTCATGATTGCCAACACGATGCAACTACAACTAGATGATGTCCACAATCCTTTCAGTCCTCAATGAAATAATTCCATAGAAAGACAAAAAGGACCTGTGCAGACCCAGATGAACTCTCTTCCTTGACATGGCACAGACATCTACTTGTGAGGCTGCTTATCAGAATCAAAAGTACAGTCTGTGGCGATGGCATGCAGAAAAGTCTGACCTCATTCCTTTCTCAACTGACTGTGATCTCATCCAGCAATTTCTAAGTTGGGATCTAGGATAGTCTGACTGCAAAAAGAACACGGTGCTCCCTCCCTGTAACCACAGCCTCTGCTATGTAACTTTGTGGTGTCATCCCACTCTAGAATTGGCTGTGTGACTTCCTTTGGCCAATGGAAATATTAGCACACATGATACAAAGAAAGGCTTGAAAAGTGCTTGCACAACTGAGTTTGCTCTCATCCTTGCTCCTCTGCTATAGCCAGGAGTATATGCTAGGTCTAGCATCTTAGGATGAGACACATATATAGCAGAGGTGAGTCACCCTGATCTAGCATAGATGTTAGCTACGCCATCCTAGATCAGCTAACAGCTAGCTGAGCCCCTAGACATATGAATAAACCCAGAGCTGCCTGCCCACCCCACAGCTGAGCACAGAGACATGAATGAGATCAGCTGAAATCAGTCAAGCATTGAGCAGCTAAACTCCCCGAAACTTACAGGCTAAATATATATGTATTATTCTATTCCACTGTGGTTTTGTGGTTGCTTATTATGCAGCACTATTGTGGCAAAAGGAAATGGGTACATGTTCCTTGGAATACTAGTCCTTAGCCAGACCGTAATGACTATTTATAGAACAAAGGTTCCTTAGTCGTGAAACAAGTTGATGACATCCTACACACCTTAACATACATTAATGCCGTTAAGGATCTAGAAGCCCCACAATAGAGAAGTCTATTTAACTTTGTCTAACCCCTATTTCCCACAACCTATTTTACCATAGACCTCCAAGTATGATTCCCTAATCAGATTCTCCCCTAGCCTTAGACCCCAATTCTGGGTTGAACCTCTAT
>NW_016804523.1:1337721-1344548 GCF_001698545.2 Rhinopithecus bieti
CCTTGGCCTCCTGAGCCACCATACCAGCTTTAAATTCCTTAGATACTATATCTGCAAAAGGCTGTACAGTATTTTCACAAGCTAGAAAAATCCAAAACAATTTTCTATGGATTATTTTAACCTTAAAGTTAAGTAAAGGTGTAATCTGCTGCGTATGTTTTTCAGGTTCCTTTGTGTCATATTTCCCTGTTATTTGAACTCTTTTAAAAAGTCCCATATACAAGTATAAGTAAGAACCTAGTCATTAGTTGTATCTATCAACAAACACATCAATGGTCATAGCAGGAAACACAGTAGTTGATTCTCCCAGATATCAACCTTAAAGATGTGGTACAGCCCAGCTTCTCCAAGCACTTCTGTCCTTCAGAAACTTACTAAACTTTCAAGAACTTATTTCTGCCTCCTACAGCTTGTTTTTCCTGCATGCATTCTTTCAAAAGACATCTGCATCCCCTGGGAAAAGATAAAAGTGATACCAAATAAAACTAAAAGCAAACTTCAGAAAGACTTCTCAAGGAAATGCTCCCAAATAAAGAGTAATTTCTTCACTTTGTTCTTTTCTATCTTTAACTCTCCAACAAAGGTAAGTCCCTCAAGACTGTTTATTCTCATTTATAAAAGCACCCACCAGGTAACCAAATTAAGATCCCTTTTGCAGAAGGAAGCCCAGCAAGCTAATCCCCTGATACTATGAAGCCATAGCCACCAGGATTCCCACAAAGCACAAGGGTATCCACCCCATATTTCTTGCCAATGCTGTTCCTTAATTGGCCATGAATAGTTACAGTCAGCCCCAGCAATTTCTGTACCCTGTATAGTATAATCTCCTAAAACATCAGCTGAGAGTTTAAAAGCCAAATTTTTAAATAGCATCCAATTAATAATCAGAGTAATAATGAAAGAATTGCCAAACTATGATATGAATTCTGAAGTCAAAAGTGGAGGCTAAGCTAAATGAACCGAAACTATCCTTCTACCATCCCTCCCCTCCATCGTTTTTTAAATGTTACATTTAGTACTAAAACTTTCTGGAACTAGATAATGTGAAATCTTAGGATTTTATATTTCAGGTTCTATTTGCTTATTCAATATTTACTGAGCACTGACTACGCCTGAATATAAAGATAGAAATTATTGACAGTTGATCTCAGGGAAATCAAAGTTTCACTCAAAAAGAAGTTTCTAACATAATTTCTTCCATTTACTCAACAAATGTTTACTACTAAGTACCTGCACTGTTCCAGGCATTTAAGATGTCCATGCACGATACAGACAGAAATCTCTGCTGTCATGGAACTTGAATTTTAAAGAGGGAGACTGACAACAAACAAGTCAGCCAATGGTCTAGATATTAGAAGACACTAAAGGTTATGGAGGAAAAAAACTAAAGTAAGGAAAGGGACAGGGTACAAGTCACAGGGGTGGCAAAGATTTGAAGGAGGGGAGGAACAAGTCCTGTAGATACTGTAAAGAAGTTTCCAGGCAGAGGGAAAATGTGCAAAGGCCCTGGGGCAGCCATGCCCAGTGTGTGTAAGGAAAAGCAGTTGGCAAGGTAAGCCAGCATGGAGTGAACAAAGGAGAAGGTAGTAAGAGACGAAGTCAGAGATTAAGAGAAAGGGATTGTGCCAGGCCTTGGGGGTCCTTGTGAGTGCTTTGGCTTACTCTCTAAATGAGGTGGGAAACCACTTTAGGAGCAGAGCAACGTGATCTGATATCTATTTCAGAGGCATCATTTGGGCTGCTGTGTTGAGAACAAACTGCAGATGGGCAAGGGCTCAAGGCTACTGCAGAATCCAGGTGAAGAAGGGTGATGACTGGACCAGAAGGCAGTGATACCAGCAACAGAAACTGCTTAAATTTGGGATACATCCTGAATGTAGAACAACAGAATTTACTGTTGACTCAGATGTCAGTATCTGAAGATATGGGAAACACTTTTTTCACTTCCCTGCTTAAAATGCCTAGTAAAACTCCCAAGTTTGTGTTCACTGGATTTATTTAGTCCAACAGCATCTGGTGATACACTCATTTGCACCTCCAGCCTTTATCTTTCAACCAACCCACAGTTATTTAGCATTGCTTATAAGCTATTCCATTCGTCTGGTCCACACAACCTTGGCATGACCATCTATTTCCAATCTTTGTACTGGTGGTTGTGGAAATAATTTTTCCAGATTCAAGATCCCTTTATTTCTTCCTTCTTTGTATTCCTCACTATGAATCCAGACATGAAAATCCACCGTTCTTCCTCTGAATCCATTTTGTGAACTTCCCTCTCTCTTAGTTTCTATCACCATCCTTGTGGTGCTGACCACGACATCTCCCGGGAGGTGTCTCTGGCACCAGCCTCTTCCCTCATCAAAACTACCTCACCAAATGCAAAGGAAATAATGTTCCAAATCACAGGTTTTATGATGTGACTTCCTCTGCTTGCAAGTATCCCACCCCTGCACCTGGCCTCCAAGGATCTCACTCAGTGGCTTGCCATACCCCTCCACTCTCTAACCTCCCACCCCTACCCTGTATACCTTCACTGCCTTTGGAGCGTGAAAGGGTATTCCTGCTCCTTCTCACACTTTAACTTTCAGACATGGGGCTTTCACAGCCTAGAATGTCCTCTCCCTTTACTCTCTAGGCAACTTTTCCTAAATCTACTCATCCATGGAGATTCAGCTCAATGTCTAACCTCTCTATAAAAACACCCCTGACTACTCCATCCCCACTTAATTCCTATAGCCCTTTTATCTGATTGTTGCACTTGGACCTCATGTCATATATGCATGCCATATTTCCTGGGTAGGTAAAAATTTCAAGATTATATACCAACTTGTATGTGTATTTACACCGTCCACAGAGATACATATGGAGTGTTCAATACATATTTACAACATTAAATTATTTCAGGGAAATTAAGTAAACTTAAACAAGATTGCCCCCATCTTTATCTCAATCTAAAAGTGACGATTGAAAAATCCTAACATGCAAAGGGTGTAGAATCTTTAAATAAAACAAAATCTCAGTTATTTCCTTCTCCATCTTTATGTTTCCCATCTGGTATTTTGATTCTTTTCCTAACTTACTTTCTTTTTTAGATAAATAGCATGCCACAGAAGAATTGGACAAAAAGTTTTGATTAGGGTTATCTCATGGAGATTATGCTCACAGGCGCATCCATCATATCCCAAGATGTAATCTAACCAATCTTTTTGACTTGCAGCCAAACAAGATACTGGCTTCATGGGAGAACAAATAGGAATGGAATGAGCAGTTCTGGCCCAGTGGTCACAAAGTTCAGCCATCACTGAGATCTCTGGGTACAGATTGGGGGCCCCATGGTGGTAGAAGCATAAAAAAAGAAAAAGTTGGTTTTTAATCAGGCACTTATGGACCATCACTGGGCAGGAACTCATGCTACATTTCAAACTAACGTGCAGCCTCTACCCCTAACGATAGGACTTCACTGATTCACATGGTATCACCAATGGGGATGAGCGGAAGTCCCCAAGAAACTATGTCCTTATAATCCCAGAAACAAGGCTAGTCTTAACTTCTCTCATCAAGATAAATATTCTCTCCCCTTGGTCCTTTCTTTTGCAGGGCAACTACCTCTGTGTTAGTCCATTTTGCATTGCTATAAAGGAAAATCTGAGTCAGAGTAATTTATAAAAAAAGATGGTTTATTTAGTTCATGGTTCTGCAGGTTGTACAACATGGCACCAGCTTCTGGTGAGGTCTCAGGAAGCTTTTACTCATGGTGGAAGGTGACGGGGTGAGCAGGCATGTCACATGGGAAGAGAGGGAGCAAGAGAGATGCCAGGCTCTTTTAAATCACCAGCTCTCACGTGAATTAATAGAACGAGAACTCACTCATTACTATGGGGAGAGCACCAAGACAATCATGAGCGATCTGCTCCCATGACCCAAATACCTCCCACCAGGCCCCACCTCCAACAATGGGGATCATATTTCAACTTGAGATTTGGAGGGGACAAATGACCAAACCATCTCAACTTCTAATTTTTAACTCATGCAAATAACAAACACTTATCAGTACCTAACATGAGCAATGCATGGCCACTGCAGCCCTGAGGATGACAGACACATTCCTCTGCCTTCTAGAGCCTTCAGGGGGAGGCAGATCATAATCAAATAGCCACACTGGTATAAGGTCACAAAGTATGATAGCAAGATGAGGGAAAAGGAGATGGACAGGGGTTGTGGCTTAATCCAGAGTGTTCCATGCTCCCCTCAGGAAGTGATATTTGAGCTGAGATCTGAAGAGCAGGTTAGAAGTTAGCCAACAGATAGGGGCTGGGAGAGAGAAGACAGCCTTCTTGTCTCAGGGACGTGCAGCACACAGAGCAGAAAGGGAAGAGGCACATTAGACAAACTTAAAACAAAAAAGGAAAGCTGAAAAATGAGGGAGAAAATGGCTCCAGAAAAAGCTAGAAGGCAGATGTCAAGCAGAGCTCTCTGGACCATGGAAAGAAAAGTTATCTCAAGCCTCAGAGGAACGGCCAGGCACTGAGCGTTCTCTCAAATAATCCTCAGAGCACTAATCCCACCTCAGCCCCTTCAAAGAAAACCTTTAATAGCATAAGACTTGGCCCTGTCAACTACAGATGACTGGATGGTCAGCAACCAATATGAATGTCCCTTGGGAGCATTTGAACTAAGAGACACAGAGGCTATAGGCAATTCGTGATGAACACTTAATGAAAGTTTCCATGAATACTGGTGGCTGGGGGCACGTGGAACATGTTGCACCTTCTGCAAAAAATGTGGTTTTAAATGGTTTGTCCCTCTTCCTGTTGGGAAGTCAAGTCTATTCCCCCTCTTCTGGAAGCTGGCCCTATGACTGCTTTGACAGAATGCACTGGGAGTGGTCACCCAGGACTTCTGAGCCCTTGACTTAAGGTAACTGGCAACTTCCACTTTTGCACACCTATAAGCTCCCTCTTGGAAGCCAGCTCCCTCACTGTGAGAAGCCCAAGTCACATGGAAAGAAACTACAGGGAAGAGAACTGAGATGTTCCAGCTGGCATCCTAGCTGAACCCCCATCCAATAAACACATCAACTACTAACCATGTGAGTGAGTCCTCTTGAGCATTCCAGCTCATATGAACCCCCACAGAATTTCAGCCCCAGCCAATACCATGTGAAACAGAAGAACTGCCCAGCTGAGCCCAGTCACCTCACAGACTCATGAAAGGCACTAAATGGTGGTGGTTGTTTTAAGTCAGTAAGTTTTGGAGCAGTTTGTTAAAAAGCAAGAGATGACTAAAACAGAACATAGATAGAACATGGTTAGCAAACAAGATAAGGAAAGAATAAAACAGATAGACAAAAAGACACTGTCTGCATGATGGGGAGTATAAGCTTAATTCTGGACTTTGGCATTCTATTAACAGTTCCATGATACCTGACTGGACTTTGTTCCTCTCCCTGTACTTCATGTGACCTCAAGTCTCTAGACAATATAATGAACTTTAACATGACCAGTTTAAGGGGTTTCCGTTTACAAAGGTTTTGACTATAATACCCATGTACTATAGTTACCATTTTGCCCATGCCTCTGGAGTGGAATTCTTGTTTACCAGTTTCCTACTTAGTAAGTAGCACTCAACAATTCATTGCATCTATAACTGTTGTAATGATAAGATAGTCTTCATCAATTAGCCCACCTTATAATATCTAGATTGCTGACCCCTTAAGCTTTAGGGTCTAGAATATTTAGACGGAATAAGGCACAAATATCTCTTAGGGTAGGTATATCCAGATATGTTCTGCTAAACAGGTGATTGTGAAGTATGGATGCTAATATAATCATTAGTAATAGAAAAGGCATTCCACCATATTTCCAAGCAAGCCATCATATTTCCATATTTTAGGTAGTTCTATGGTGATACAAGGTAATTGTGTAATGGCAAATTTAGTATAAGTGCACACAAATCTGAGCAAAGCTGTGTAGTGACAGAAGATACCAGTGGGACTTCTCCCTGTTTTGAGATGCTCCTGAATTAAAATCATCCATTGCTCAGTATTTAGAACATGTGCTATATGATATCTAGCAATATATTTCCCATTAAATGTCTAAAGATTCCCAAAGATATTATTTTTGTTTTGTTTATACTCCCCTAATATTTTTAGAGTATATTTTACTAATATTTTTAGTCTATATTATTTTAGGTGATGATGCATACTAAGAATCAGATTACCATTCTATCCTATGGCCTGAAGTCCAGCCTTTTCTCCAAAGGCCACCAACATTTCTCTCAAATCATATATCTCACTGAATCTTCAAGCCACCAGGAAATGCACACCTTCCTTCATGCCATTCCTCTTCTTATCTTCCTGATACATTCATTATCATCCTTCAAGACCCAAGTCAATGTCACTTGCTCTATGAAACATTTCTGTCATTCACTAACCTCTCTGGCTTTCCTTGACAGAATTACTTACATACATCCTCATTTATATGCACAAAAAATTCTCTACATATGTATAATACTGAAAAATATTGTCACAAGTATTTGTTTGGACTTCTGTTTTCCCAACTACATTGTGATTTCCTTGAAAGCAGTGATCAAATATCATTCATTTTGAGTTAATGGTACTTAAGCAAAGTGCCTGAATCATAAGAGGCCCTCTGCAAATACATACAGAATGGGTGCTTTCTGTTGCTAGTGCCTTATTCTAAGCAGCCTGAAATGCCTTTCACAACAGCTTTAAAAAAAAAAAAAAAAAAAAAAACTTGAGAAAAATCAATTCTAATCCATTAAAGGGATAAGAAACATTAGGAATTAAGAGGAAAATACTTATCTAA
>NW_016804523.1:1344739-1348134 GCF_001698545.2 Rhinopithecus bieti
AAAAAAAAAAAAAAAAAAAAAAACTTGAGAAAAATCAATTCTAATCCATTAAAGGGATAAGAAACATTAGGAATTAAGAGGAAAATACTTATCTAAAATTAGCACACATGAGAGAAATCTCTGAAATTTCCAGATGGATAGATCCATTTCACCCTTTTGTTTCTCTGAATTACCAATTTTTCCATTTTATAGAGTTAAATACCTTATAATTAACTGTATACATGGTCATAATAAGGCAGAACTTCCAAATTTCAATTCACTACCTAAACAGAGCTTCCCACAGAGCAGGAAAAAAAGCAGATTACCGATTGCAACCTAAGGCACGCCTCCAAAAAACATCTTCTTTAGTAAGTAACCCTTCTTTATTAATGGATCCTATATGCTGAGTGTCCTTAGGGCTTAAGTACAATTTATACCTCATTATCTTACACCTTCATAACGTCTCTAGCTGTTTCATTTCATCTGATTCTGTCTAGAGAGTAAACGCCTTAAAGATGTTGCCTCAGTCAGGGTCGCAGCAGGAAACAGATGGAACACTCAAACGGGGCAACGAGGGAGTTTAAGAAGAGGTTATTTACCAGGTGTAGGCAGGGATTAGGGAAACCATGCAGGGAATGTGATGTGTCCTAGGTCTGAAGGAGTAAGAGGACAGAGCTAAGAAACCAAGAATAGTGTTAGAATGATAGGAGAGATCTTTCTGGTCGACTCTGGCTTCCAGGAGGGGGACAGAGTCAACCAACATCATGTTGGCAAGAAGAGACCCGGGAGTCTCTTAGCAACTGACCTCACAGTTCTCCTCCCTCCAGTCTCCTCTAGAAGCACCCACTGCCTGAACTCATTCTAACGCCAGAGGACAAGAAAGCTCACCAATGTTGCAATTAATGCCCAGTCTCAGGAGGAGAGCAGGTTGGAGAAAGTGGAGAGTGACTCTTAAGGGGCAAACAGAATATCCAACCCTGATGGTATCAGTTTCAGTATTTATTTCTCAGCTCTATCCTTCCCATATGAAAGCAGTAAGTATATGATGGAAAGAAGAGGAAAGAGCAAAGAAAAGGTGTTTGTCATATTGGAATCGAATGTGTGTAGAATGTGCGCTTACATCCACTTCCAATTCTTTCTGAGTGCACACAGAAGTTGCCAGTGATCTGCTGATTCCTCCACATTCCCACTGACTCAGTTACGAAACACACTTAAGAAGCCTTCCTCTAGGAACTGAAACCCTCTTGACTTGTAGACTTTTCAGCTACAAGTGCAAGGAGTAAGGCTTCCAGGAAAAGCCCCCAAGCAGTGACCCAGAAACTAGTAAATAAACAGCCCAGCTCCTTGCCTGCCTCTCCTGTGGGACAACTCAGAAGCATATTCTACCCAGTCTCCAAAAGGGCCCCAGCACAGAGAGGCCTCAGTTGCCCACAGTGGAATCTGCTTATCAGCACACACTGTACTGGCTGCCTTTCCTTCCTTATCTCACTTCCTCCACTCCCCTACTAGGGCTTCCCAGGACCACCTTCCAAGTAAGCTACTTGCACTCCAATCCTTGACTCAAACCAGCTTTGGGAGAAGCCAAGCTAAGACAATGCATAACTAACAACCCACACTTCTGAAAACAGACACATCTTAGAGTGTGAGAGTATTGTGTGGGGGGGGAAGGGTGTGTGTGTGTGTGTGTGTGTGTGTGTGTGTGTGTATGTGCATTTATGTGTATAACAAATGCTGCCTACAGTTTTTACTCTGCACTAAAGTAAAAATGTACTGACCTTGGGGTCAAAAAATTTTGACTTCTACTCCCCAGCTTGGCCTCAGACTAGCTCTATAAACTTCTTCAAATAATTCAACCTCCCCAACAGGCCTCACTTTTCTCATCTGTCAAATGAGCTTAGATAAGGGGAGCTCTAAGTTTCTTGTCCAACCTAAAAGCTTGCTAAAAATTTACAACAGTAAAAGGGACATGAATTACGGGTCCCAGTACTAGGACTGACACACAACTCCATTCTTCAGAGGATTTTCTTAGACATACGTAATTCAGGAAGAACAAAATGTGCTTTTCTATACAATTAAAAAAAAAGAACTTTTAGAAAGTAAAGATTTAACCTATTAACCAAATGGCTATTAGATATTATTTTTAATCAAATTTTCTAGGTTTGACAGCATAAATATACTCAATCATTTTAAAACTCATAAACCTTGCATAAACATCTATTGGAAACCCTCTTAATCCATTACAGGATATACCTATAAAAAAATCAAGGTAGGGAAATTAGAAAAATCAAGCCTGGAAATTTCTTATAAATTAATACCCTCAAGAAACAAACAAAGTCGTGCTTTGTAGTTCTGGTTCTGCTGTAACTTCATATGTCTCCATGGGCAAATCATTTCACTACCTCATTCCCCACACCAAACACAGCATTTCCAAGAGAGGCAGACCTAGGATATTCCATAAACAATGATCAACCGATGAATTCAATAATTACCCTGAGCCTTAGTTGTTTTTGGTGTACAAATTGTTTTGTTTTGTTTGCCTTTGTTTGGGGGTTAGTTTGTTTTTTCAGTGTTCATAAGGTATACTCGACAAATAAAATTACATGATCATTAAAGTTAAATTGTATATTTGGCTCCATTGAGGTATACTTCATAAATAAAAACCTTGTGTGTATGTATATATATATATGGACACATACATTGTACAGAAGTTGGGAGGGTTGCACTATCTATATCATTTTGACCATTTCTTCCTACCCTAACATTCCCTCTTGAAATGAAACAATACAGTAATCTAAAATTCTACAGCTTACATGATTATATTTCTTGCCTTAAAAGCTATTATCTTCTGCCAAAAGAAGCCATTCTACAGCAGTGCTTACCTACTGAATGGCAAAAGTCATTGAATCCCAAATTTTTATAAACTGATTCCTAAAAAAAAAATTGGTGCTTGACATACAGTGGCATGGAATGAATTAAACTACTATCTCTAGCTTTCCTATTTAAAATAATGCCAAAATTCATTCCAACCACCAAACAGGGAAGATGATTAGAATAAATTAGACAGTTCTTTCACTTTTCTTCCTAACTAGCATATTCATAACAAGTATATTATCGGTTATGAAATGAAAAACATAAAAGTAACAATTAGTCTCTGAGAAGGATTATCTGGGATTATGGGGAATGTTCCTACTTTTTCTTTTAGGCAAACAGAACTGTGAGTATTGGCAACAGGAGGCAGAACAGGAACCAAAAGGAAAGTTCTAATTTTGTATCTTTCTGGGCACACTATCTAACAAATGGCTTCCTTCCAACTTCCACCAACACGAAGACTGGTCAGCTGCTTCTCGAAGATATTTCATCTGAGTTTCAGGGCCAAGAGGGTGAAGGATAGAAAAAAAAAATGGGGGGGGGGGGGG